>NW_017971442.1:983339-1103521 GCF_001907595.1 Talaromyces atroroseus
GGGGCGTTTGTGGAAAAGAGAGAGAGAGAGAGAGAGAGTAGTGGCCCAACTCGGAATGCGCCTTCTTTGTCACGAGCCATATCATTAGTTATAAATGTACAGAGTAGTTAGTCAGTTATCGCGAGTTTTCAAGGTTGTCCCGACTCCGCGGGCGTCAGTACAAGTTGACTTGCCTATTTAGGCAGTTATATCGGTCTACATACATCGACACATAGATTACAACACGAATAATGTACTTACTATCTATCAGGTTTGGTAGGGAAGAACAATCGGAATAGTGCTACTTTGAATGCTCCGTAGTCTATTGGAGAATAAAGGACGTCGAATCAGATCGGTGCTTGTCGCGGGAGATGTGATGTGACGGCTCGCGCCACCCAGCTGGAGTTCACACGCCTTGCGTGTAACGCAGCTGGTGGTTGTACAGCAGTGAAGATTAATTAATAATCTTTACTCCGTGCTGAGCACAGCACTCCGTAAGTTAGTTATGCTGGTTTGATACTGTCATCACGTCGATCTAACTAGCGGGTTGGCGAGACTTGTTAGAGGATACGCGTCAAGTGACTTGTATATGTCTATGCTAATTATCGATTGATTGACTGCGCCTGTCAGCGCCATCCCAGCCATGGCCTATGGTATACCGATAGTGAAAAGTAAAAGAAAGTAACTAAAAGGCCAGGGCTTACAATTACATTGAATCTATTGATTCTGACTCGTCGGGGCAGTTTGTGTTGATCGACGCTCGTCCACAGCGCTGATTGGTTCGTGGCAACGGACGAGACGGGCCGCGCCGGGGAAGCCAGGGAGGCGACGTGATTGGTCGTGATTATTTTAAATACATCAAATAGTAAATACTATATTTTCATGTCAAGTTTGTTGTCGTTCAGAAGACGAATACGAGTGTGTAGTTAGAATATAGACACGCTGACCGCCAGAGTAAGCAGTGTATAGTCACCTGGAATGACGGTGAAGCGCGCAGCACGGATATGTTGGCTTTTATGGTCACGGACAAGGATCATGGAAGACAATGAAGGAATAAGAATCGAAGATGACAGTACATATCATATTCGATATCATGCCAAACTCAGCTCTGTATTCGGTAGTTATAAATAAATAAGATACGCCTGTTGCAAATTCACAGCGTTCCAGACTGGGGCCATGATGGATGGGACGAAGCGACCGTACATAGTCATACTTACGTGAGAAATTAGCCGTTCATTCGCCGTATGGGGCTGTTCCAAGGTTCGTCGGCGACAAACGAGCTTATTGTCTACATACTACTCTGGAGTCTGGACTACGGTTATTGTAGAGTTACATCGACCAGAAGATAAACATTCTTCTAGAAGAGTCGCTAGTTCGCCGCCGGCACTTTCCTACCGATGGATAATTGTTTAATGTTTTATATGAAGGCAATATAGATTACTCGACTAGGCGCGCCAGGAGTTCCCCTATTGGGATAGGTTAGCGCAATCCTTTATTGTGCTTTAAAAGCTTTATTTCTGAAAATTTTCTTCCACCAGTCAGAGGCCAGACGGGTCGATTTAATTTAGTAGCAAACCTAAGTCAGGGAAATGAAGGGAAGAAAATTAATTTATGGCCGGAAAATACGGGTGGGAAAAGTCAATGGGAAAGAATAAATCCCATTTCTTGCTTCCAAGTTTCCTACTACTCGATCGGAGCGATTCTGATGCCTTTATTCCTACAGCCACAAGCCACCGTATGCAGCCACCGAGTGAGAGTGTATGCTGGCTGACGTCTGTGTGGATGTATATATCTAGGTATAACACGCAGAGACCGAGTACCTAGGTAAGGCGCTTAACCCTAGCAGTGAGGATAGACTCGGAACGTTCCGCTCGGTGTGGTTCGTCCAAACCAAGTAATAGTATTCGTGCATACCTGATAAAATCAAGCAAGGAATGTTGACTGATCGATCATTCGGAGAAGCACGGAGGAGACCCAGGGCAATGGACGCGGAAGACCTTCCCCGGCACTAACCTGACTACTCCTTTCCCTTTCGAATTTTTAAACATTCCCTCCTCGATGGAGCTCTCCCAGCTGGCTGGGACACTTGAAACTACGAGGCCTATTCAGCAGTCTGTCTCTAGTAATCTACAGAGTACCAGGTCTGGATTCTGATTTAGACTCTGGATATATACTACGTAGTATGTATGCACGAAAAAGCTTCTACAAAGGATCAGTCCAGCCCCCAAGCAACCCACTAGCAATCGATATCGGATTCCGTATAGTTACATGGCATTGTCGAGATAGGGGGGCAGCAGGGTTATCCTTCCATGTTTTCCTAATGCGGTAGGTCATCAACAGCGTTGGTCGAGACTCGTAAGAATTTATATTATAATTTGTAAGGATAAAGGATAAATTAAATGGATACAAAATATGCCCGTAGTGTAGTCACTACGCCGTATGTAGTATAATCCCAAAGAATAGCTTCATCCGACACTCTGGTGCTGCCGCTTCCCCTGGATCGACCGGGTTGCCGGATCCATAATTTCAGAATTTCGGCTGGTTGCTGGGGCTGGGCTATTGTCGTTGGGCGTGGATTCAGGCACAAGTGGAAAACTATCATAAAAATATATTAAACCGAACATGTCGTGAGGAAGAAAGAGGGAAAAAAAAAAAAAGAGAGAGAGAGAGTTCAAAATCGATCTGTCCAGCGCATCGAGCTTGTCTAGGCCGGGTGTTCCTGTCCAGTTGATTTCAAATTTTTTTTATACATGTTCTTTCTCTGATCTATCGCATTCATTCATTGACAATCAATAGTCGAGATTCTGAAAGAGCGCTTCAAAGAAGTCCGAGTCAGATCTTCTTTGTGCCGGCCCAAGACCATCTATCCCGTCCTGCAAGCCAGCATCACAACCCGACTTTGTTTGTACACACATATATTCACGGACAACAGATATAAAAGGAGACTTAAGAGTCTTGTCACCGCCAGCTACACCGAGACAGATCGACCGGGTAAGCATACCAACGCATATCTCACCGCTCCCATCTTGCACCGTCGCACCCCTTGCGGCGGATGATCGATAAAGCCACATACTCTCTCGATCAGATTCTTGATATTCACTTGTTGATACATCCTCATTCCACACACACACACGCCCAGTGCACCCTTGCTGGCTGTCTGTGCACCCCCGGAAACTGGGAAGTGGGAAGTTGTTGTTGAATTTTCTATATAACCGATCCGGTTGCCTGCCTTGCCCTGCCCTGCGATCAGAGCAAAGCAAGCAAGCAAGTAAGCAAAGCAAAGCTACTCGTTGGGCGGCGAACAGGGCTGAGACAGCTCAAAAAGACCCGACTAGACTTCGGCAAGCGCTGCTATTGTTTATTATTTAATCTATCTTAGCACGCTGTGTTATTGCCCCCCCCCACCAGCAAATAGGCTGACCGTCACATCGGACGCCTCCACGGGGCGACTGATTGATTATCGTTGCATCCCACCAGGGGCCGTTTGCTGTCACCGCTGTTTGTCCCGTTGCTCTTATATCTGCGACCGCCTGGCACTCTAATTTTATTTCTGTTCTTTTTCTCTTTTCCACTTTTTATTTTTATCACTGATTATTCATTATCCTTTGGCACCCCACGCCCTTTTTTTCCGTGGGACAAACAAACGCGGAACGCGGCCTGAGAAATTACCCAAAGCGGAACACCCAACTCGGCGGAAATTCCCCGGACAAACTTATTACTTATATTACTTATACTGCCACTCCCCTCGGACTCTGGTGAAACACATCGATACATAGTTAGACAGACAGACACATATCTTGTCACAAACACAGTCACATCGCCATGCGGTTCAGCTACAGTTACAGCGGGAGCACATCCTCACCCTCCCCGTCCTCGCTCCCACCACCACCGCCGCCTCCACCAACGCCCAATGATGGGCTCTTGGATATCACTCCTCGCAAGTCATCCTTCTCCAGCGCCATGGGCATGAGCTCAGCCTGTGCCTTTCCTTCCTGGCCCAACCGGCCCTCTCTCCTCAGCCCGGAGTCGGAGGAGTCTGCCGCCAGCTCCTACCTGTCCGACGAAGACCTCTTCCCCACAGATTTGCCCATCACTCCCCCGCCAGAGAGCCTTCTGGACGAGGAGTCCGCTGCCTCAGATCCGCTCATGTCTGGTGCCGACGACCTTACCACCGAAGAGCAGATTCAGATGATGCGCGCAGCCGCCGAGGAGGACGAGCGAAGAATCCGGTTTATGGCACACGTGCACGCACATGCGCGCGCCCAGCAGGCCTTTAAAGTCGCGCAGCTGGCCGCGGCCGAGCGCGAGAACTCCAAGCGCAAGAAGAAGCGTCCTTCGGTTACGGGCAAGAAGCATCGGTCGGCGTCGTCGTCGACCAAGGCGTCTGGCCGCATGTGATTGTTGCATATCACATCGACCACAGCGCTGGCGCTACTTTTCCTTATCCTCTACATGCCATATACCACAACCGCCACCATCATAATCGTCATCATACTACCGCCAGCATCAGCCATTCTTACAGCACGGCCGACACAGGTACTGCATTTCCTGATACGGAAAGCCACGGTTATCGTACCGTAACTATCCGACCAAAATACCGGAATAGTGGCCGATGCCGCGCCCCACAATACAATACACACAATACCGTACAAGACGGTCACAAGCGTTACACAGCGCGACCCGCGGCAACATTTAATATTTCGCTTCACTCAGTCAGTCCTACCGACAACAACGACAACGACAACAACAGCAACAAGAAACTCCTCCACCTCTTTTCTCTCACCGCCGGATCTCTCTGAGCCTCGCGGTGACTCATTTTTTTTTCCCTAGCATCCATCTACCCCTCCATGTCCAAGATTTCGAGATTCATTTACCTAATTGTCTTTCAAGCGACGGAGTTATTTTCATGTCTTACTTTCCGGCATTATTTTATTCGTGACTACCCAATCTTGTTTTTTTCCATCTTCGTTTTAGATACCATTTCCATCGCATATACCCCTCATGTACGTATCTTGTTGTTGTCTTTTCTATACCCGATACCACGTCTTCTTCTTTATAGCGTTAGCGTTAGCATAGCATCATGGCATACATTTATTTTATAATGATTAACTCTTTTGCTTTTGTACTCTGTGTGTTTTAGTAGTTATAATTTGACTGAATTTAGATCCTTTTGGGGGTACACTAGACTACGTGGTTACTGCAGTATGATGCATTATCTCTTATCCTTATCGATAAGCATAGATAGCGATAAAAAAGCTCCAAAAAAGCTCTCTCCAGATCCATAATTAAATGTATCAACATCAACGAACAACACAATGCCCGAAGAAACCCTCCTCTCTGAGCTCTGCAGTATCTGGTAACTCCTTCCCCAATCCTAACTTCATCTCCTCTTTCCCCTCCCCCTATTCAAAGCTAACAAGTCAGCCACATCTCCCCCCCCAAATACCGTTGTCCACGCTGCTCGGTGCGCACATGCTCTCTGCCCTGCACACGCAAACACAAAACTTGGTCTCAATGCTCCGGCGTGCGCGATCCAGCCGCTTATCACACGCGCTCCCAGCTGCAAGATCCGGCCTCGTTCGATCGCGACTTTAATTTCATCACGGGCATCGAGCGCGGTCTCGAGCGTGCCGAGCGCGAAGCTGATAGGAGAGGCATACAGTTGGAGCATGAGTATATGCTTGATGCGAACAACCAGAAAGCTTCTTCTTCTACTTCTTCAAGAAACAAAAGGAAGAGAGGGGGTGTTGGTGCCGCGACACTGGTTAGGGGCGAATTGGCGTTTGTGCGCGCCGCGGAGGCGGCTGGTGTGAAGCTCGCGAGGGCTCCGAGGGGCCTGTCGAGGCAGAAGGCGAATCGCTCGAGGGTTCATCCTAAGTATGTCCCCCCCCCTTCTTTTACTTTTTTTTTCTTTTTTTCTTTTCTTTTCTTTTTTGTTCGAGGAAGAAAAGTAATAACTAACAGCAACAGACACAAGTGTCTAAACTGGAGCGTGGAATGGATCCTCGCTTCCAACCCCGGCCAGACGCTCATCAGGCCCTGCTTGGAAACCACCCCGTTGCGCGAAGCGTACGATCGCGTATTTCCGAGACCAAAAGAGGATGCTACTGCTACTGCTACTGCTACTGTCGTAGATGATGTTTTGTCCTATCGGAGTGCCTATTTCTATCTCCACCGGCAACGGGCAGCTGCAAGTCACCGCCGCACCGTTCTGGTTGGCCCGTTGAGTCCCACGGCGACGCTGCGTGAGGTGCTTCGCGGGCGGAGCGTGGTTGAGTTTCCGACTTTGTATGTCTTGCCGGATGTGCTCAAGGAAGGGGATACGGAAAATGCGCGCTTTGTGCTGGAGGAGGTGTATTTAAGGGAGCATCCGGGTGATGTTGATGTTGAGGGAGAGGAAGAAGATGAAGAGGAGGATTATACGAGTAGTGAGGGATCGTCGAGTGATGAGACTAGTGACGATGATGATGATGACGAGGAAGAGGAAGAAGCTGAGGTTGAAAAAGAAAAGGTTGAGGAGGAGGGACTACCACCCTCGTTATAGCCAGGTCGGTGTGACTATTTTTCACTGTATAGTATAGTATGTATGTATATCTGTCAGCGTTCAGCACTACGTAAAGTCTATTCAAGTATACATGCCCAGGACTGCTAGTAGAAGTAGTTGCAAATCTAGTATGCATTCATTACGGCTTAAATACAATAAATGCCAGGTGCATCTAATCTAAGCAGTCATTTGCCAGAAAATCGCCATGTTGGGTATCTCTCATGTAAACGCCGTGAATATAATAAGAAAATAAAAAAGAAAGATGTCGTGTATGCAGGTATGCAAATATGGTGTCGATGTCTATGACATGTCACTTGTCATGCTTGCGGTAAACGGTGGCGAAGGAGTACGGGAGGGAACACGCGAAGCAGATGGTGATATAGCCTCAGTCGAGATGGTGCGTCTCGAGGCAGCATCTTCGTCCATCGGTACCGTATCCGCAGGTTCAGCTGCATCCTCAGCCGGAGCCGGAGCCGCAGCTGCAGCCTTGGTCTCAGCTTCTGGGGTCTTGGTGACTCTGGGTAGCTCATCCTGCACCTTGCACCACCCCAACTCAATGCCACGAAGTATGTCTTGTTCAGAGAGACCTTCAAAGTCACGCGCCTTTAGTTTGGCCTTCGTCCTTGACGAGATATCAGACTCCCCGCGCCCTGGCTGACGATAATAAATATAATCGCGATTGTCAACTGTTGTCGGCTCGGATACGGAACCCTCCTCCTGGGGTCGAAGCAGTCTTTCTCTGAAGCTGTCTGACATTTGGTGCAACTTGGCAGACTTGAGCGGCTTATCTGTGATAGCCAATCCGCCATGATTAGGCGCAAAATCATCTAAGAGTCTCTTGGGGGCTCGCGGATAGGAACCTTCACGGGCCACCTTCAGGATCTTACGATAATTCAAGCCCAAGGTTGCCGCAAGGGCCTGATGGCACGCTTCGGGATATTGATATGCCGCCTCTGCACGCGTCAGGCCATTGGGCTGTTCATCGCCGAAATCACTGAAATCATCGTCATCAAAAGGTAGATCATCTGCATGATTTCGATCCCATGTCTGATATCCTTCGAGCTCATAAAACTCAGCAAGTTTAACAAGACGGTGGACTTTTGAAAGTTAGCTAATGTATAAACAATCACACATATTCAGAATAAGCTCACCATGGTTTCGTCTCTTCAATACCCAAAATCGAAGGACGGTGCTGGGGAAAAAATCAGGATAGCGCAGCGTTCCGTTCTCTCCAACTTTGGGAACAGGGCCGATGGGTGCATTGGGTGCATTGGGCATAACTGCAAGAGAGTTGTAACGCACTTGCTCTGCTTGCTTCATACGTATCTCCATCGTATCAAAACGCTGAGTTAGATGTTTGATCTCAAGACGACAGTCACCAATCTCCGATTTTAAAAGCTGCACTTCAACTTGCAGCTTTACGACGTCCTTCTGGAGACAAGCAACGTCCTTTTGGAGACACCCAACGTCCTTCTGGAGGCAAGTAACGTCCTTGCGTAAAAGGGCTGTTTCGTGGCAGAGCGTAGCAAGGGTTCTCTTGATCAAGATGACTTCTGTCTTGAGCGCTGCCAAGTCGGCCTCAATTCGCTCGATGGTGGATTTTTGAGCTTCAAACTCGCGCCGGATGTGCTGATCTTCTCTGTTACGACGATCAACATACCCATCTTTAGTCAGTATAACTGAGCGAAGCTCGTTGATTTGGGACTCGAGATAGTTCAGCCGGTCATGGAGGTAGGCTATGCCTGGGTCTGGCACGACAGGCGGCGTGACATCGTGAGGAACTGATAACAGAGGACTGGAGATCCCTGTGGACATGTGGGAGTCCCGCGAGGGGCTTCTCCCCAGCGTTGCACTCATAACAAACGCAGTTTCAGTTGATACTTCTTAGTGCATCGTAGTCCGGTTGCCCGTCTTGGTAGGCAGAAGGTGGTTGATTGTAGGTAGTCACTTGAAGGTTGGAGGTTGAGATTGATGAGAGTTGGTTGACAGAGAAAAGAGTGGCAAGGCTGAACAACTTCTTGCAAGGCAAACGCAGAGGTAAGACCTCGTATCGCTAGCTCGATGCGATCGGGCTGTGACCATCATGCAGCCAATGAAAAGCTGCCTGCGCTTCCAGCCCCCACTCCAGCTGCTCTGTCATTGGCCCAGTTGAGACGTTCTGTGACGCGGGTTCGGGCGCTGACCTCCTGACTGTCACGCCCGTTACCAAAATGACCGAAATCGCGTAATTTATGCGTTTTCCCGGGCAGACCCGCCAAAAATAGAAGGCGTGCCTCAAAGCCTCATATTGCCTAAACAGGAAACCCAAGCACTCGTTATTATTCAAGGCAGAGTATACGATATGCTTGTATACCATTCACTAATTGTACAGATTTCTTTGCAAGCAGGCTGTGGACTTTGTTGTGCTTAGTTGGGAGGCAGCAATGGCTCCTTCCTCAGGTGTGGATGGCCGCGCAGGAAGGAAGGAGCGCATCCTCCATCGAAAGGAAGACCTCGAGTTGGCCACTCCAAAGTCTTCACATCTTCGCATCTTCCAATCATTGCACCATCAAGCTACGACATATTGGATAACTCGGTATACACGCAACTGCTCTGCATACTTACAACACAATGCGCTACAACAACAACAACCTCCTCCTCTACGTGCTGACAGTTACCACGGCTGTGCCAGTTGCTCTGGCATTGCTGGATCCCCGCCAAACCCCCGTCCCAGCGAATTCAACCACCGTCGAAGAGAAACGTCAGATCCCCCCTGGAACGGCTTGCGACTGCTACAGCGTCTCAGGACCGGACCCTGGATACTTTCAGCATCATCACTTCTGGGACTTTCGGCAGGTACCGCTCAATGCTCTCACTGCTAAAGGCTTCCAGTTTCAACCCGCAACACAAAGCGCAGATGCCGCAAACCTAGCCCATGAACACAATGCCGTGCCTGTGCTCCTCAAGGACACGCCTTTCGCGAACGATTGGCTGATCCAAGATTGGCATCGCAGCGCCTCTGCCCTCTTCCCAGTTCCCATAGCAAACTCGAATCAGAATGTCTTTCTGACCAGGTCTTTGGCCGGCGGCTCCAGTTTCCTTGCTATGCGAACTAAGAGATTCGAAACCTACTCCTCGACTGCAGAAATCGAGACGAGCTTCTCCACATTTATGCATGTCTCTTTCCGAATTCGACTTCGTATTCTTGGACATGATGAACCGATTCTCTCACCGCCACTGGTAGAAAACAAGATCTTCGGCAAGGGAAGTGAAGAGACTATGGCGATAGCGAGCACTGCTATCGAGCAAACCCCTCTCATCCAGCGCGTTGCATCACGATTGCCACCTTCAGTAGGTGCATGCGTCGGAATATTTACATTCTTCTCTACTACTAGTGAATCGGACATTGAAATCTTAACTTCAGATCCGCCGAACCGCGTGCACTATGCAAACCAACCCGACTACGACCCAGTGCGTAACATAGTCATACCAGGCTCTCAAGTAGCCGTGGATGCGCCTGTCCCGTGGACAACATGGTCTACTTATCGACTCGACTGGTTTCCGGGAATGTCTCGCTGGTACGTTGAAAACCAGCTGCAAGCCAGTCTCGCATATGGGGTTCCAGTTGATCCAAGCAGAATGATCATCAACCTGTGGAGTGACGGTGGCTTGTGGTCTGGCAATTTGACTGTTGGTGACAGCGTACATCTAGGCATTGAATGGATCGAGATAGCCTACAACTCGACCGGCGAGGCACCCAGGCCTTGCAATGTAGTCTGCCGTATCGACGGTGTCGCGAACCCAGGTGTACCAGAGATGTGAGAAGGAGAGTCATCATCTTTGTATTATTATTGCATGAAGTGACTTGGGAGGGATGACAAACCAGTGTAGAGACCGAGTTTATACGTTGTATCTAATAACCCTGCTGTCTCGATAGAAACTGTTGCGTAATTCATACATAGAACTCCATTTCGACTTCCCTACCTCTACAACTTACATTTAGAAGTGGCAAGATTGACATAAACAGCATCCATTGTAACGTATAACGCATATCCCAAACGAATAATCGTACATGACACAAACCAGAGAACCCCAACCCAACCATTACTATAATGATACACAAACACACACCCCCCAAAAAACGAAAGAAAGAAGAAACAAAAAAAGGGCCAAAGAGAAAACCACCCATACAAACGCCATCGCTAATATGCCGCTATGTCAGGAGGTAGTAACCTTCAACTGACCTTTGGGTATCATTTTCGGAGGTACATAGTGGGCTAAAAAAAAAATTATAATGAAAAGAAACTGAAAAGAGATCAAGTAAAATGTCAATCCGACGCCCACCCCCAGATACAAATAGTTGAACTCGGCAAATGGGAGTTTGGAGGCCTCCTGGGACCTACACAAACAAAGCCATTTGAAGTACATAATCATATGAGGAGGTGGGTTTCAGATGACAATAGGAAGAAGAAGAAGAAAACAAAGTCAAACATATCAAAACATATTAAAGCGCCAATGGATGCAAAAAAAGAATTAGTAAAAAGACCGGTAGTCTATTGTATGTCATCAACATCATCAAAAATCATCATCATGTGAATAGTTCTCCTTCCATTCAACTGTTTCCGTCGTTCTTTTTAAAGCACTTCTTCTCGTGGTTTTGCATGTATCGGGCTATCTCCGTTCTGTCGTTCTGGGTAGCCAGTGTACGATTGATATATTGAACTTGTTTAGCGAAAGTCTAGTTTTTCTTTTTTCACAATCGCTTTTTACCAGCGTCGCCTACTGGTTCAAAATCCCCCTTGAGCCCCCCATTTAGAAGCTCTGCGACAATCTTCCTCCGAATGAGTGAGATGTCGGATGGCCCGTATACCGTGGGCTCCAAACCAAGAGCTATCGCCTTGGCTGTAGTAAGTAGAAAGACTCCGCAGTCACTGCCGTTATTCTGTTGCGGAGAAGGCGAGTTCAAAACATACCACTCCTCTTCATCGTATAACTCTCCCAGTTCGCCTTTCAGCCATTTTTTCGCATTGTTGATGAAGGGGTCTGGATCTGAGTATAAGGAGTCAAAGTATTCGATTGTCCTGGTCCTTGGACGCAAAACGAGTAATGTCCAGTGAGCCTGCTCGTGTACAGGGATGAAGAGTGTTTCCACGTCAAGAAGTGCTTTTCCTTGGATTTTCGCACGTCGCGTCCAACGTTTTACAGATTCATGTCCCCCCTCACGCAATTTCTTGTAGAAAAAGCTGTTGAACGCGTAGTATTTCGGCTGAGCGTTGCGTCCAAGATTGTCGGCTGCTCGACGAAGGTAGTCAACGATGAGGGCAAGATGGCCGTTAACAACCTCATCGTTGAGCCAAGCCATGGGAGTGTAGCAAGTCTCTAGTTTCTGTGCCGTTAATTCAGCACCCTCCAACGTCGAGACGAGAATGCGTTGTGCCGGGCCTGACATGACTGCATCTAACTGTTGCTCCCAACTATCCGACAAGGGCGTAACAGCAGCTTCTCCATCAGCCACGCGCACGCGTCCTAAAGATTCCTTTTTCTGTTGTAAAAGCTGTTCGCGTTGTTCCTCTCGCTCCCGTTCTTCTTCTCGACGTTTCTCTTCTTGAATCGCTTCCCACTCTGCCTGACGCAGAGGTGCAGTACGGTTTCCCCAGCTGATCGGAGGTGAAAACGGATTAAATAGCCGAACGGCAGAAACAGGCCTTCCAAGAGGGGTCTCGCCTCTTAGCCAGCTAATGCTACGACCAGTGGGGTCGCTGTCTACTGGAGGAGATACATGTCCCTCTTCGGCAACTGTAGTAGCAGCCAACTGATTTGCAGTTTCTTCAACTTCTGTTTCAAGCTCGCGTTGAGGCCGAGCCGGAGTAACCGGAGCAGACCTAGCCGCATGAGTAGCAGGCGCGAGAACAATAGGAGCAGGGAATACGGGCACGGATGGTACAGCCTGGGCGATGGGACGTGCAGGAGCTGCCGGAGCAACGGGTCGTTCAGGAATTGCTGGAGCAACTAGAGCGACACGTCGAATGCGTCGTCTCCGCATCCAAGGCATCAAGGGCGGAACACCTATCCGATACCGCCATTCATCATCCCCACCTTCTTCTTCTCCTTCAGCATTTTCACCATCGAGTTCCTCTGCCTCGAGCTGGGGCTCGGGCTCTGGTGCTTCTTCAGTCGGTATTTGAGAAGCAACTGTTTCATCGACAGGCTGTTGATCGATGCCCTCTTGCTGCGGAGCGATATCCTGGACATCTTCCATGCCAGCTGGGGTTGGGGCTTCCGGTTCCGCGGCCGTGTAGATTTCACCTCGTTCTTCCGCTTCTAGTTGACGAGCGAGCTCGGCCTCGTCCACATCTGCATCGGGAGCTATGAAGTAGCTGTGAGTACGCCCACGTATGACCCTAGAACGTTGACCTAGCGACAGTGGAGGAGGGGGCTCAGTGATTAACGGGCAAGGGCGAAAGCGTCTAAACTCCCGGGTGTAAAATAGCGCATTGATACTTGAGCCTTCGCTGGAATTAGACATGGCCGCGCGAATCTCTTGGGCGTCAGACTCCTCATTGGCAGCGGCGGATGCCTCCGCTTCTGGAATGGCAACCTCCGGTACTTCCTGTGCTAGATCCTCTGCTGGACGTAAGACGCCTTCAGAAGTCATGGCATCTTGGTTAACCATGGCTTGATCTTGAGGCGGCAAGTTAGCAGCATTCGTGGAGATTATGGGTGGTGGAAAAACGACGGCGGGGAATGAGGCAGCGTGGGCAGTAAGTTCAGCTTGCAGCTGAGCAGCAGCTTGGTCATCGAATGAGGGAATGATAGCGGAAAGCGAAGACAAATGAGTAATATTCTCAGTCAGCTCAGCCTGCAACTGAGCACTAATAGCCAAATCACCTTCATCGTCGTAGTCCGCGTGTGTGGTCTCTCGGGCTTCATCACTCCTTGCAAAGTGACGCCGAAGCGTCGTAGCCATCTGCACACCAGACCTAACACACTGTTGCATAGCTAGATGGGCGGCTCTGAATAGGCCAGGGGCCGAGTGGACATGTGTATCGGTATTCCCATCATGCTCACTTTCAGGTTGAGGAAGTGGGGCCTCCAAAGGGGCTGTCGGATGGTCTTCTTCAGTCACTTGTGGCACGACTCCATGGCCGGCTTCTGTGATGACTTGAGCGCTGGTTTCTGGCACAATTTCTGGGGCTTCAGGGTGTGCAGTCACGCCGGTAATGCGTCGACGTTTAGGTTCACGCCCCTCAAATTCTTCAAGAGCACGTTTCCTACTCTCGGCCTTTCTGCAAATGCGTCTAAGTACCTTTGCATCGTAAGGGTTATATGAACGCATAGGCTTCTTTGGGATCAGGAGCGGGTCTCCTTTCCGTGGGATGTGGTACGCATGCAATCTAGGGTCTGGAGTCATGGGAGCGATTCGACATAATCGAGACGAGGATCGGCGTGAATACAGAACTTTGGCGTAGGTGGGGACCATGCCTTGCATTCTGTGATCGGCTGCAGTGTCGTCTGCATTGGACATGAAAGTATCGCCATTCATTTTCCCTTATTTTCTTCAGAGAAGTGAATATCCTTTTGAATAAGATTTCACGATATAATAAGAGTAGCGGATGAAAAGTGTTGCTATCAACTTCTGTTGGGAGAGCCGACTCCGTTGTTCACAAATTTGGAGTCCGAGGGGAGATATCGTCCATATCAGGTTCGTGGGCTCGTGGGAGTGAACGAAGCGAGGTGAAGGATATGAGGCGGTGACACGGTTTTCAGTCACTTGACAGAAGGACGGGTCTTGGGAAGCACGTTTCGCAAGGTGAGGTTTGGACGCGTCCCTCGAGGGAAGACAGGTGCAGGTGAGCTCCAAGTGATGCTTTTTGTGGAGAAAAAGTGAGAGGTAACCAGACAAGGCAGAAGAAAATAAAAAAAGCAATTTGTCGATTCTTCAACAGCTAGCTCACACGAGTCGCAAGTGGGAACGATGTCTTCTTCGAAAGACGAATTGCTGCTACCGAGCTGGGGTGTTGAGATGAGTGGACGAGAGAGAGAGAGAAAGAAGAGAAGAGCGTGTTGATGTGTTGTGGAAGATATCAATGGCGGGGCAACGAGGAGAGAGTGAGAGGCAGTCTGCTGAGGGAGGGGTTGTTTTTCTCTTTGGCGGAAGCTCAATTGGGATTAGGGCGATACATTACGGGCTCAGTCACAGTGCGAGTCACTTCTTCCTGGCTCTAGTAATTGGCGGGGGTGTCGTTGTCATAGTGAGCGGCGATAGTTTGGGAAGCGCGGGCGCAACAGCGAGACAAACAAAGATGAAGCTTTACAAGCGGAAGCTCCAAATTGAATTTGCGCCAGACGCGCGAGGAAGCTCCCGCGCGCTAGCCACGGGCACGTGATGCGTGCCCCATGATTAATCATTGCGGCGCCCCATGCCCCCGCTCGCCGTCAGGCACCAAGGCTTGGCTTGGCCTCGTTCTGTCCCAGATCTCCTCCTGGACATCATCCTTAATTCTGCTTTTCAAGCGGGTTTTGTGTGAATTTTTTATCTTTAATGCTGCAGGACGCCTGCTTGTCAACATGGCTACTGTACGCAAAACTCGCCACAGCAAAGAGTCCCTGCTGTGGCGTCTCCCCACCGAGATCCTGATCGACATCATGAAGTACTCCCCGAACTTCTCATGTCTCTGGAGCCTCATCAATGCTTCCCAACGTTTCCACGCGATATTCATGGGGGCGGCACAGGAAATTGTCGAAGCGGTCATGTCAGATGTGCCTGCCTGCATCCAGGCCCTCATGCGCTTAGTAGTCACTGCCCGCACGGCTCCAGGCTCGTACACTGACATCAAGGATGTCATCAAGCACATGAGCAGGCAAAAGCCCTACCAACCCTGGCAGACTCAGGATCCGCAGTTTATGCATAGTTTCGTGGGACTGGCACATACCACGCATAGCGTCGCACATGCCTGCTTAGACTACTACGTCGAGCGATCCCTGGCCATGAAGCCACAGTGCCTGAACAGCAGTCACCTCGAGACCCTTTTCACACCGCAAAGCTTGCTATACTCTAAACAACAGTCACAAGGCCAGCCGTACCGACCCAAGAAGACCGGGCCGGCAACGTATGTAGAAGAGCAGAGAGTTCTCAGATTGCTCTGGCGGCTACAGACAATCTTCACTCTGAGGTTCGTTGCGAGTGAATTGACCCATTGGCCGGAAGAGGATCGCACCCGTCTGTTAACGACGGACATGTATAGCATGTTGTACTTGTTTCACAACTCCTCGTCTCGTTGTATATGGAGCCCCGTGTGGGAGAGCGAGCAATACCTCACCGTGATCGAATATCTAAACCAGGTGAATTTGATGACGAGCTCACAAACACTAACGGAGAATTCACTGGCAAACTTCCTGCTGCAGCCCTTTCCGGGCATGGAGCACAAGGCCTATCACTCACACTGCTTCCCTCCCCCGCCTCCACCATCACAAAAGGTTCCCCCCGGACTCGAAAGGTACGTCGATATCAACTACGAAATCGAAGAGATCCCAGTAGGATACGACTTCTATAAGACGGTGACTACAGATGCCAAGAAATCCCCTTTGCAAAACGTCCCCTTTGCGCCGTATCGCAGATATGGCTTTGCTATCTGGGACGTTAATAGACTCACCGACATGGGGTTTTTGGTGTCTCAAGACGGGATGTATGGGTTGATGGAACAGTATAAGCTTTACTTTACGTGGCGGAGTATTCTCACGCCAGAAGAGGATGCTCAGGGTGTTGTTATCTTACCGCGTTTCACCGAGCAGAAAATGGGACTTCTTTCTGCGCCGGAGTTCAAGTATCTTCTTCGTTAACAGACAGGTATGGCATTATTTTCCCGAGTACAGCGAGTAGGATATAAGCAGGCATATACGAGTTTTTATATAACAGGTAACTACCTAGGTAGGATGCTTACGTCTTAATGTTTCTTAATGTTTCTTAATGTTTCTTAATGTTTCTTAATGTTGTTTCCAGAATGTTAAAACTCCCATTTTTTTCCCACTCGGTGTATGTAATTATTTATGTTATTGTATTTAGCACTGCAAAGAAAAAAATTTGAAAAAAAAAAAAAAGGGATTATGTGTATAAAAACAGGCAGAGAAGAACACCAGTAGAAAGGTGCAATCTCATGCAGAATGTCATATCAAAGTACAATGAACAAAGAAGAAGGCGATACCCCCTTCAAGGTGCCAGACCTAGGAAATCGAACACGTATGCCATATAATCAACGACGATCAGACCAATGCCTATTTCAGTTAAGATTAGAATAGCGTTAAGACGACAGGGAAATAAATCAATCTTACCCATATATACAATTAATCTCGTCACCACCTCGACATCATAGCGAACGCGCGGTTTTTTGATCATGGAAAACATATCTTCCTCGTCTGCTGTGGAGGGACAGCCAGCCTCCGGAAGAGTGCCTGCAGCTGCAGAGGTTGTTTGGGCAGAGACTGGGGCATCGGGGCTTAGTCGGTGACTGACCGTGCCCATCTGAGACTCGTACTCTTCCAACTTGGATACGGAGCGTTTGGTGGCATCACCTGGAGGGTTAGCTTTATTTATAGAGCAGGCAATTTTATTCAAAACTTACCTGGAACACCGTGAAAGAGCTCAGTGACGCTTTCGCGTCGACGCTTCTCCCTATAAGCCAGTGTTTCATATGCATCGGCCTCGGACTGAGGTCCGACCGAGATAGCCCTTCGACGGGGATGTCGGATGGACGTAAGGATAGAAGGAATATCGGAGAAGTTCGGGATAACCTCTTCGTCTTTGAGATGCCCGGGTACCGTTTTGTACTCACTTAAATCATGGTCAGGACTTCGTTTTGGATCAAATGGATAGCATCAAGGGCAGAAAGACGTACGAGGCGCGGGTGAAAAACCGCCGGGGAAGTAGTAAACCAGCTTTCTCGAGGCCACGGAAGACAGGGGGCAGAGAGCGCAACAAAAGTGGTTTCATCACCTCTCTCCACACAAAGATGATGAGAACGCCGATAATGAAACGCAGCACGGTCTTGAACCAACCGAGGGACTCTAGCCGGTAGGGAATGGTATCAGGCGTAAGTTCGGCCGATGTAATGCTGGATCGGGACAAATCCCAAGCCGCCACATTCGCCCCGATAAAGACCGCGGCAAAGGAAACACTGTCGTCAAAGCAGGGGCAATCATCCGCGGGTTCGGGATGTATGCGGATCAGCACTAGCACAATCAGAACCATCAAAATCACTTCCTTGCCGGGGGCGCTGACAATCCAGTTGTCCAACGCAGGACCGTATGCACACTGAACCCATGCAATCAATGCGCCGAGGCCACTTCCAATGACCACGTCAAGAAATCCATGCATACCACAGTATAGTCGGCCCACAATGATGGATAGCGCGTAGATATAGAGAGCCACTTGGCACGCAATGTTGACAGCCGGACTTAGCGTAGTGTCAGAGCGCAGAAGCCATAGCGCATAGATGGCTACAGAGACAGCATTGGTCGAATGGGTCGAGGGGAAGCCATATTCCAAGGCAGCTGATCCGGACATGGTGATGCGCTGCAGTGGGGGGGAGAGCGGACGAGGAAGACAGAGCAAGTCTTTGACAAAGCCGCTCCAGAACACGCCCGCGGCCAGGACGTTGACCGTTCTGATGGGATTATCTATCAATGAATGCCCTTGCTCACGCACAAGCTACACCGGAAAAAAAGTAACCTACCCACGACCGAGACTAGGATATCCACTCCAAAACAGAACCGGCAGGAAAGTCATGAAGAAAGTATGGGTGCCGAGATTGGCGGTAAACGCAAAGAACGAATCAAGCATGGGGGTGCGCATTTTGTGCTGCAACCAGGCGAGGTAAGGCGTCTCGAATCTCACGACCGGCAGGACCTTCTCCCGGGGGTAATAGCGCCATTTTGGCAGGCTGTTCTGGTCTGGTCCCGTCAGTTGGATGCAGATAGAATAGGAGGAGACGCATACAATGATTCAAGCTCCGCAGGCCAGCGTCTGTCCGCCCATTCGGCTTCTTCTTCTCCATTGTGGGTAGCAGTTGCGTGGGCGGTTAGCGAGAGCTGGGTGCGGCGTGCTCCATTCGCGTCGACCATGAGCGCGAGCGACGAGGAGGAGTGAGCGACTTGTCGTGAGGCCGGGATTTGTGGTTGATAACTAGCGGATATATGTGGTTGCCGCAGGGCGGACAGCGATTGGCTGGCGGGGGTGGATCGCGCTTGCCGCTTGAGATCCAACAACAACGGCAACAGCCTCAAGTTTCTCTGAACGTACACAGCTGCTGCTATCGCCAATTGCTACGACCGTACGATGTTCACGCTACGGCATAGCTACTCGTCAAGGAAAAAAGCGCTATACGAACAGACTCACAGGCCACTCGCGAGCATCACGGAGTCCCCGTAGCATACGAAAACGTCGCCACAGCCCCTCTTCCCATAGGGCATACGCCAGACGGAGTCGAAAACATGGCCTGGCCCAGATCGAGCGGCGGTTAGCATTTCCTGCAGCGTCATAGAGAACTCGTGTAGCTCTGGCAGGACAGCCAATCGATGCGCCCAACCCGCGCAGTGACAGCTTCAGTCAGCTCGCCAGCGCGCGTTGCCGTGGCAATGCGGCCGATAAACAATCTCCGCTGTTTCACATCAAGCAATCACTCCATCGATCGCCATCGCCTTGCACAGACTATTTGCTATTGGGCTTCTGAGTGGATGCCACATTGAGTTGAATCTTGCTTGCAGGAACAGGAAGACAGGAACACAGGCAGAAAGGGTGCCTTCTTCTTTCTTCTTTTTCCTCCCTTCCGCTCCTCATCCTCTTCTCTTCTTTCTCCCACAACAATCAATCGATCCTTCATAGTCATCCAAACAAACCATCAGACTCCCAGCATACTTAACAATACATACTTTCTTGTTGTTCGCAAACAAACAAACAATACCCATTGACACGTGCATATTCTTTGTTGCAGCTCATCCACCATGGCAGCAGTCGCGTACGACAACAACAACAACAACCATAATTATGCCCCAGGCAGACGCCATTCGGTCTACCATAATAATGAGAAGGCTCCGCAGGCTGCTATCATGCCCAAGGGAGCGCGCGCCCGCAGCCAGAGCGTCAGAGTCAGCAACGGGAGCAACGGCACCGTCAGCACCAACACCAGCATGTCGTCCGGGAAGATGTCACAAGCAACCAATATCACCCAGCCGCCTGCATACTCCAAGAAGTTCGTCGTGGTGGGCGACGGAGGCTGTGGAAAGACTTGTTTGTTGATCAGCTATTCGCAGGGATACTTTCCAGAGGTACACACTCTTCTAGTTTTGGGTAGAGGAGGACCGACTAACTGACAATTGAATATAACAGAAATATGTTCCCACCGTCTTTGAAAACTACATCACGCAGACTACACATGGCCGGTCGGGCAAGACGGTGGAACTCGCGCTGTGGGACACTGCCGGCCAGGAGGAGTACGATCGACTGCGGCCGTTGTCATATCCAGAAACAGATCTCTTGTTTGTCTGCTTTGCCATTGACTGTCCCAACTCGCTAGAGAACGTAATGGACAAGGTGAGTTTAATCCTACTCCTGAAGAAGACGTCAATTTTAACCGATGGATAGTGGTACCCGGAAGTCCTCCACTTTTGCCCAACAACGCCGCTCATTCTCGTTGGCCTCAAGTCGGACCTTCGCAACAAGCGCACATGCATCGAACTCCTCAAAACGCAGGGACTCACGCCAGTCACGCCCGAGCAAGGCCAGGCCGTTGCCCATCGCATGGGTGCTGCCTACATTGAATGCAGCAGCAAGGAGATGACCGGCGTTGACGAGGTATTCCAGCTGGCTGTCAACACCGTGGTTGGAGTCGAAGAACAGGGATTCTACAGTTCCAGCACTGGTCCTACTGGTAAGAGTGGGCCAGGAGGACGCAAGGTTAAGAAACGTACCTGCAAAATTCTATAAGAACGTTTTATCTTTCGATCGCCTGGATGCGTTCGATTTTCTTTTCTTTTTTTCTTTTTTTTTCTTTTCTCATGTCAAATCCGATGATGAACATGAGTTTGTTACTAGACTTTATCCGATTGGATCATCATGTCTTTCTTATTTTTGTATTTCCTTTTCCCCCATTCTTGTGAATCATTGATCATTGGCCATGAGGCATACGGAGCATGCATGGAGTTGGCGTCAACGTGGGACTGTTTGTTTGTCAATCCGATTATTGTTTTAGCCTTGAATAAATCAAAATCAAAATGAAGCAGATGCAATGAAAATAAAATAAACATGGGTATCACTCTATCACTATAACCAACAAATCATCATCTAATGCTCATCTCCATTGTCGTCCTCCTCTTCCTCTTCTTCTTTGACATCCTCCCCATGACCTTGCTGCTGCTGCTGCTGCTCCTCTGTGCCCATCACATTCTCAAACTGACTCCACAGCGCCTCGACGGATCCAAACTCGTTTCCGACCTGCATCAACGAATCAGCTGGGTTACTTCAGACTGATTATTCGGATTAAGGTAGAAATACAGCGATAATGCTCTCCAGGTTCCGATTCAGTTGATTGATGTACTGTAGAACTGACTCCATGCCCTGATTATTCCAACGATTAGTTCTTTTCTTTTCCTTTCTTTTTCTAATCCTTTTCAGAGGTTTTGGAGAGAAACGGACAAGAGCGATTTCGCGGAGGAGCTCGGCGCGCTGGGATTCGAATTCGCTGGTTCTGTGGGAAGGGTTGGAGGTTGCGAAGGCGGACATTTTTGTTATTCTTTTCCAACGAGTTTTTCTTTTCCAACGGCTTTTGTAATTTTGTAATTGGGGATTTCGCCGGGATGTCGGTGAAGACTGATAGAGGTGGGAGCGACGTCTCGGTGGACGCGTTTGTTGGCCTCAGGCTGCAAGTGTGTCTCCCCCACAATACTGAATCACATGCTAATCTTTTACGCAGAAGTCATTCTCTCATTTCTCGTGTGCACACATACATATACGGAGTACAGCATGGATGAAATCGATAAAAAAAAAAACATGCAAGAAGGGCAAATGAAAGGGTATCGATCAGGTCATGGCCTGCCTGACCTGATAAAGAAAGAAACGCTGCTGTCAAGCACATTCAGACATCTGTACAGTTCATAAGTCATCGCTGTTCGTCTATTCATTCGGCTCGTTTCTCAGCAATCCATCTTGACCGAGAGGAAAAGTAGAAAGACTAGCGAGAAAATCCACCCGTCAACGTAAACTTCCTCAACCGCTTGATCTTCGGCGACGGCGTGGTCGATGATGACGTTGACGGCGACGACGGCGACGACGAAGAGGAATCCACGCCGTCACAACTAGTGGATGTTCGCGGGTCGCATTCTTCATGGCTCTTGCGCGACGAGAAGGATTGTGTAGATGAGCGCGAGCGAGAGTGTTGCTGCTCTTGGTCGGCTAGGACGTCTTCGAGTTTGACGTCGCTGTCGGACATTTGGTGTTGTTGCGCGGTGGTGTCGGCGCTGTTGTCGTCGAGGATTTCGATGAATTTGGAAGAGACCATTTTAGACTAGGATCGTCAGACATAGACGATGTAAGCGGTAGTGATGATAAACATACCTGGTTTCAATTAAAGTGTCGACGTATAACAAACAGGTGAGTTGGATTAACGACGGTATAGGTAGCAAGCGAGGGATGTGATATCTGATATCGGAGTAACGAATGCAAGATTACTTTGAGGAAGAATAGAGTGAAATATAATGCCAGGATAACTGAGAGGAAGACAGTCTGTTAATAAATGTCCAAACCCAACAGAACTGGCAACTTTTGGACGCTGCTGACCGATGACTCGTTCCCTGAGCCGTATTGGCACGGTTTCCTTACCATACAGCCATAGTGAAACCGTGTATCGGGGCGAAAAAAAATACCAATGATCTTCACGTCCTCGTGTTGTTTCGTTTTGCCCCTCCTCCGCGTCCACTTTTCCCATTTGATATTGTGCATAGACTAGGTTTCTAAATACAGAACACACGGCGCTTTTTGGGGCTTGGTCTGACCATACATTGTTCACGATGGCTTATGCAGATCTAACTTTTGTCCCACTGAGATCGTCGCAGGCGTTCGAGGGGTCGGCGTCTGTGGCAACTTGGTTATAGTTTCGTCTCAGCCATGAAACATGTTGCGTGTCAGCGGTAATACTTGTAGGGACTTGGCTACACTATTGTAGGTAGTCTATGTATCTTCTGTTCTTCTGTGATTTTGTTCTTTGATCTGTTTGTTTCCCTCTTCTTTCTTTCAGACGCGTCATTGGCAGTGAGATGTTTAGCCGACATTTCGGTACATCTCAGACGGAATCTGATATCAGAGTACATCCACACTCTCGGAATGACATCATTGGCTGAACTGTGGCCATTTTATTCGATCCTCTACTATATTACATTAATACCAATACTAATATATTTATCACATAGGCTCATCAGTGATGCAATTTAGCATG
The DNA here is from genome assembly GCF_001907595.1 of Talaromyces atroroseus. NCBI lineage: Eukaryota > Fungi > Ascomycota > Eurotiomycetes > Eurotiales > Trichocomaceae > Talaromyces > Talaromyces atroroseus. The sequence continues at coordinate 1,006,323 of NW_017971442.1, forward strand.
CACTAGAGTGCTAATTAGAGTACCTAGGTAGGGTTGGAGCAAGTCACGAGCAAATAATGTCCTTATTTAGCATTTCTACACAAACTGCCTAATCTACCTCCAAGACCATCTAGTATCATAATGAGGCTTTCTTTCTTTTACTCTGACCCTACGACCAAGTTGCTCTGTGCGCAATCTTGACGGTCGGCACGCTGGCCAAGATCTCTAATAGCTGGGCTCGAGTGCCACAACGAGTCAACACCGTAAAGGTGCAAAGGACGGTTCGAATCGACCTCCAAGACAGTAATATATAGCGGGCTTTCATTATTTAACAGGAACACATTCCTGACGGAGACTTTGTCCCCGTTTCGGTACCAGATTCAGTCTCCAACACCCCACCCCCTAGCCTGGTAAACGTCGAGAAAGAGTCAAAAGTCACCAGCTTGGAAGCTATTAACACGTCGCCGCCTCCCAACATCAGAATCACACTTATGCAGGGCCGTCCGAATACCAGCAAGACGCCGCGCGCTATACCTAACCGCCGACGGCACAGGCACAGTCGCCTGTTTCGTCCGCCTGTGGGCATTCAAGTCCAAGCAGACTGTCTACGGCATCGACTCGCCTAATTCAGCTGCCTTTCCCGCATGACGAGTGAAGACGGCATCGAAGGTGTGGCCAAGCTAATTGTAGATGTCTTGATCAAGGCGTAGGACATGGGTCCCTTCCTTCTTGGCCACTACTCGGCTGGCTGTCTTGTTGCCCTTGAGGTCGACCAGGCGTACCGCGTCGACGGTCTCATATTTATTCACAATGTGCTGTCCACGATCGCAGATCCAAGACCAGCGCATGCTACTCGCCGAGGACGAGTTCAGCTACGATGTCTTTCAGGAAGTCGTCAACAAGGGTGGCCTATGGAATACACTCGTATCCGGGTTTTATGGAAGATCCAGACCTAGGAACGTTTGCCTGTCTTGTCCCCGCTAAGGGTGGAATTTAAAACTTCGGTCCTAACGGGTGGAAAGGCTCACCAGCGGAGAGGTCATGACTATTTCTGTGGCAGGAGATCATTTTGAGCTGCCCACGCCTGGAAATGTTCAACCTCCTTTAGGCGCAATTAGAAAGAGCTTTTACGTACTTTCCCTATAAGTAGGATGCTAATGTTGGGCTTAGCGTTATTATGTTCATAGAGACTGATGTATGTAAATTGACTGCTTAGAATATAGATTATGTGCACTAGTAGTTCCGCCTAATGTTCACTATAAAGGCACCACTGAACTGGAATGTAATGTAATATATATATCGTCATACCCCGGCCTTACACTAACATGTATAGTTCGGATCAAGGGACCACCTAAAAATGCGGCTTGGTGGGGCCTGTTGGAGCGGGCGGGCCGCTCCCCGCCCTTTACATGTATACAAATAGGAGCAGCAAGGGAAAGTATGTATTGACCCACCACTTGATTTTGTTGCATTGAAACTAAGAAGCAACCATACATCGATGATTTGTTTCGTACAAATCAGCATGGTAGCAAAGTAAGTATCTTAATCGCACTTATTAACAGCTTATACAAGATAATAAAACAAGAGCTGAAGCTTACTTGCAACAAAAAAGGCTTACACATAGTTTGTAAAGTGAATAACGATGAAAGAGAATGAGCAGAACAGAACTTTCGTCGGCTAGTGTCGGCATTATTGTGGGATGCCCATGAACTTAATAAGCATTATTCTATCATCAGTCCGATGATGGGACTTTCTTTGTCGGTATGGAGGGCCAGCTTAGCAATATGTCGTTTATCTAAGCATTTGATTCAGTACTTTCTAATGAATGCAGCACAGGCTCAACATACACCTTTGCTGAGAAGGTCAAGGTAGTCGAGGCCAACTTTGAAGATGCCGAGTCCTTGAAAACTGCTCTCACGGACCAAGATGCCGTCGTCTCAACTGTCGGCGACAAAGGTGTCATAGCCCAACAGCTCCTGATTGATGCATCCATTGCTGCCGGCGTCAAGCGTTTCCTTCCATCCAATTTCAGTTCCAACATGAGCAACCATAAAACTCGCAAGCTACCAATCTTCAAGTCAAAAGTGGCGGTTGAGGATTACCTCATTGAGAAATCCAAAACCTCCGACCTGACGTATACCTTTGTCTATAATTGGGGTCTCACCGACTTTGCCATTCAGCGCAAGGTCATCATGGATTTCTCCAAGTATCAACCCACCATATTCAACAGAGGAGACTCTCAGTTCAGCTGTACTAGGCATGCCAACTGTTGGAAAGACCGTAGTCGGTGTCCTGACCTATGCCGCAGAAACTCAGAATCGAGCTGTCTACTTCTCCAAAAGTATGTTTTCACACAAAACCAAATCCTAGCCTTGGCTAAGAAGATTGCTCCCAACAATCCATGGGCTCCATTAGATGTGGACTTGAACGTGGTGGTTGCTGGAGCTCTTGAACGGCTTGCCCAGGGACAACACGACTTGCCAACCGTGATTCCTATTCTGCTCAAGAGTATCGTGGATGAGGAGTATGGGTTCAAGTTTGTTAAGAATGACAACGAGCTATTGGGTATCAAGGAGAAAGGGGAGGAGTATTTGACTGAACTTTTGACTCCATCGCTTAATTAGGGGAATCGAAGACTTGAGGACAGTTGTTACCTAATTTAGTTAATTATTTAGCAAATGAAACGTATTAATGAAGTTCTACTAGCTGTCATAGTGTCTGAACTTATCGTTAGAAACAATATAAATTTTAGAATGTCGGGAGATAATTCATCTCAAGGATGAAGGACTATTCATATAACATGTGCAATGGGTCGAGGCCGACTGAGCACCTTGAGAGATGCTAAGTGATCACGTTCAGCCTGCTTTCCTGTCTTTCAGTGAGGACCATGTATTTATTTACGAAGCTAGGTGCATGGAGAAAGCGTCCCTGCAGGGAGCTGCACAACTACGTAGTACGTGCCCAGAATCCGCTGCCCAGACATCAAAATCCATGCTGTCACACTGTTTACCTTCAAAATCGCTGGTTTCATAAGAGCCGCTCGAGAAAAACACGTTCTATACAATTTTTTGAAGGCATATTTCTAAAATGATGCTCTGCCTTTTTCAGATCTGCTTAATAGGAAACGAACGGGTTTGTAATTGGCCCCGAATAGCGAGCGGGGTTTCAAAAAAAAGCCAACTCTGTTGTCTCTCCGCAGTATCACTCCTTTTGTATGCCTCGAAATCCGATTATGATTTCGTTTTTGCTTTTCGTCGCTCGATGGCGGCGGAACCGCTAATACGTAGGATAGGACGAAAATTGAACGTGTAAGAGAAGAAGCGAGGGGAAGAACATGGTATAATCAAGTATTATTTTCCCCTTTCTTTTATTTTAACCCTAGATCAATCATATCGACGCCGTCTGCGCTGGCCATCCAGAGAATATTGTTACATCTAAGATAGACAAGTTAGTAAACAGTACAAATGAGTTCAAATAAATGTCTTCTCTGGGAATGATAAAAAGTCTACAAAAGACAGAGAGAGAGAAAGAAAATACCTTATCAGCACCAACCCCAAACTACCCGTGTTCTTCCCATCAATGAATTCTTGCGTATCCCGAAGCAGCACGTTCATATACGAGTCGATGCTCTCGAGTTGGCCGCGGTACTCGGTTTGTCCCCATTTTAAGCGAATGATGAGCTCAGTTCCGACTCTATTCAAAATGTAAGAACTAACTCATTGTATGGTTTATCTTCTTCGTCGTCTGCGACTGGTTTACCTACCTGGACTGGAGGAAGGGGCGGGGGTTGACTGGTTGAAACTGTGAGTGAGGGGTTAGCTTGTCTGTACAACTATATATAAACGATAAAATTCTCCAACAAATGATGGCATACGCTCATTGTGATTGCACAGATCTCGTTCGACTCGTTCGACAAGCAGGGCTAGATTGATAAAGGTGTGTTCACGCGACGCCGCGTCCGTTCGTTATCGTGCTTGCTGGTCTCGTCGTGATAAATGACCAGTCGATGGGGCGCGATGAATCGGTATCCGAGGAACTGTTGAAATTCGCTTCTTCAAAAAATTCTCTCGTTGAGAAGATGTGAAATGTAGCTTTTCGTTGCAGTGGAAAGACCGTGGAAATCGACCAAGGAAAGAAGCTGCAGATTGTTTCCATAAAGAGCTTTTCGGCCAATGGGATTGCTGGCCTGCTTCACCGCCTGCATTCGTCCGCCTTTTCATATCGCGATTTATTTGCAGATACACTCACAGAAAATTCATTTTGATTATACATATGACCTCATAAGATATCTTTTTAATTAAGAGTACATCGCAAATCCGTGACATCCGCACTGGTAATTAGTAGATCGAAAAGCTGTCGCGAGAACGCGAGGGCAAAACCTTTATTTGATATTTCTGATCTCCCACTTGATATCCTTGATGCTCACTTCCTCACCTGCCTTCTCGTCGTAGTCATACCACTCTCCTTCGGACAAGTCGATGCCCGAAAACGCCGTGGTCGTTTCTGCCCCTTTGGCTTCCCAATCACCCTAGAAGGTTGCGTTTAGTATATGCTTTTTGATTGCGTTTGTGCCATTTCGATGAGAGAGACTTACATCGGCCTTGAAGTCGGTAAACTCGAGACCGCGACAGTCCATTTCTATGATCTTCTGGATCTTGGACTTGGCATTCTCTGGTATTTCGTATGCATTGGGCCCTGCAGTTATGGAGGCAGAATGTGTTTTCTGATACGGTCAGTCTCTTCTCATATGTATGTCTTTCATTCAGGCGGATAGATTAGACAGTAGATGGATATGAGGACAAGACATACCCCGCAGAGCTTGCATTTCCACACGAAATTGGCTTCTCCACGACTGCCGGGGATTTCATGTTTTTCCTGTGGCCCGTCGTCAGCATCTGATTTGAAGATATTGAAGGCACGCCACCCGCTAGGATATACAAGCAAATCACTTACATAACGAGTAAAGCTGACCCAGTTTGGATGCGTCTCCCTGCACGAGCTGCAGAGGACCTTGAAGGTGTAGTAGTATGGGTCCTCCTCAGTGTCCTTTGGCCGGAGCCCTGTTACACTAAAGAGAGCCAGGTTAGTCGATAAATGCGCAGCACTGACACGCGACATGAACATGTACCCTTCCAATTCGGCAGTAAGAGCCAGAGAGAGCATGCTGTTTTCTTTCAAGGGATGAATTTGTTCGTTATAACTTATGAACAAGATGTTCGATCGCAATGCGGGGGGTGAAGGTTGATAATGTTCCTTGTGGGGCTTCCTGCCTTAGATTGTAAGGCATTCTACTAGAATACCTAAATAGGCACAACTTGACAAGCAGCATTGATTATATCAACAACTATTCCTCTATACAAAGCTATAAAACAGGTTTCTTATACTACTGCCTGACCAAACATGATTCAAAGATGGCTTGCTCCCTCCTGTCCAAGAGGCTTTGACGAAAACGCACTGAAATACGCATTCAATGCATCGACTGTACCACTTCCTTCGACCAGACGCACTATGCACGAGACATGACTATCCGGACGAACGACAACTACACCGCCCCTTTCAGGATCGAGTCCAAGCTTCTCATGCGCGGAAAACTTCGCATGTGGTACGCGCACATCGGGGACGTCGTCCGCATAGATGTGGTGGTGATAGTCCTTGACAACCCGAGGGAGATACGAGACATCCACGCCCGTTTTCTCCGCGGCGAAGATAAAACTAAGCGTGAAGAGCTTGGAGTGTGGGTTGTGACGTTCAAAATAGGAGACTTCTGCAATATCGGGCCTGCGATACACGGACAAGAAAGATTTGTCCTTCTCAAGGTTGTTTGCCAAATCTTCAACTGCTTTTTTGTTCCTTGACGGTGAACCGGCAAATACGAAGATCCGGAAAGATCCGTTTGCTGGAACTTCCTGCTCTAGGTGGACTATGTTCGCATCCGAGAGACGCGCGACAGTAGTTGGCGTGAAAGCCTTGCCAGGGACGAGCTTCACGCCATCGATGCCAAACAAGTGCGATTGAGCGGGATGGCTGGGACTCCAGTTAATGACATTCGGCTCGTATGCGACTCCGTAACCGCTGGTAAACTCGCATGACGACTTGAACGTCTGAACAAACTCGTTCTCCTCGCCTTCATCGGAACTAAGTGACTTGGCATTTCCGACTTCTTCTGCATTGGGCGGACGCTGCGAGAAGAGAGCGGCATATTTGTTGTCAAAATCAAGTAAATCCTCTGCGATTTTCTTGCGTTCTGACTCATACGACTCTAAAAGGGATCGGTCTGCAAATCCAGACTCTACAGCATGAAGCTTCCAGGCAAAATTGAGTGCATCGTGAAAGGCCGTATTCATGCCCTGGCCTGCCTTGGGCTGGAAACAAATTAAGTCAGTCTAACTAGGTATGAAATTCTTTCGAAGAACATAATAATAATAATAGGACTTACGCTGTGAGTATGGCACGCATCTCCACCCATAAAAATGCGGTGATCAAGTGTATACTTTTCGGAAATCCCCTGTCCAATAGGATACACAGAGTACCACTCGACTCTGACCCAGTCGATAGTATACGGGTGGAGGATTTTCTTAGCAGCCTCCTGGACCTCTTCAGCCGTAGCCGTCTTCCTCGGATTCCAGTCGGGATCCGTCGAAGAAGCGATTTGTACATAGAGCCGGACCATGCTATCCTCGCGGGGGATAACCATGATCGACCCGCTATCTGAATGAATGGTGCATTTTGTCTGAAGTAGCGTTAGCATGTGCTAGTACCACAGCAGTTATAACGCGCTTACGTTGATGTCAGGAAAGTTCGTTTGTACAACCCCATCCATAACACCCCAAACGAATGAGATCTGGTCTTTGTAGGTTATTTGAACGCCCAGCTTCTCTCGGACAACACTCCGTGCACCCTCTCCACTGAATAAATACTTGGTGCGAACATTCTCGATAACGTTTGTGTCAAGACACTTGAGACTGACTTCTACAGGATATGCTTCGTCCTTTCCGGTATTTGCAAAATCCACGATAGTCCAGGGGCGTTGAACTGTCGTGCCAGCCTTTTCAATCTCGTTCAGAAACAGTTGTTCGATTTTCCCTTGATGTACCAGCGCCGTAAAAGGATACCTCGTATCGATGAATCGAGGACAGCTGGGCCAACTTCCGGTCCTGTGGATGCCCTTGCCACCGGGCAACGGGTCCCAGAACGCCACAGCATAAACCTTTGCCGGTTCATAAGCCATCAGAGCACGCTTCAATCCGAGATTTCGCAGAATCTCAATCGAGCGAGGCTGAATGCCATCGGCACGGCCAGTGGCCGTCGGTACAGGCCGGTTGTCGATATGCTTGACCTTGTATCCCCAGCGCGAGAGACATAGCGACAGAAGTATGCCGACGGGGCCTGCGCCGACTATAACGATGTCGTACTTGTTATCCGAGTGTGCCATGGATGGCGTACGAGAAGAAAACGAGAGAGAGAGGAAGAGGGAGAGAGACAACGGACAATGGCCAAAGAATGTTAAAGAAAAATGTCCAACAGAGTGAAGCAAGTAGCGAAGAAGCCCATTTTAAACAGGCCACACAGCTCCTCCCTCCCCATTGTAATATTATATTGCTCGGCTATAGCTTGCATGCACATACTAAACGTAGCCACCGGATCTAGGAAACGGCAGATGCGTCGATTTCTCTGGGGGAGCATTGGCTCACCGGCCCAACGGACCAGTAGGGTAGGATGGAACGGGGACCCAGAGCAGCGCCAGCAACTGGGAAAGCGTCTGGTCTGGCACGAAGAGAGACTCGTGTCACGGTGCGTGCCAGCAGTCGACTTGGGCTATGCGGGGGAAGTTTGTCGTCTCTCGGCCCATCGCTGCTCTGCTCCACCCCCGGGAAGAAAGTCGGCAAGTGGAGTGTGGAGTCCGCAGCCCTTGGATTCTCGCGCTGAACATACATGATGAATAGTTATGGATTCTTCCGTTTCTATATATTAGACACTAGACAGGCTAGTTTAGCTATAGCGGTGGCTGTTTATTTTTATCTTTTTTTTTTTTTTTTTGCCTTTGTTATGATGGAGCGGGAGTGCTGCGAAGTCACATGACCTACGGTGACCTATCTATACATCTCTACCTACTATAGCTTCAACTTGCAGCATGACAAGGCTTTTGTAGTGCAGACAATCTATATGGGCATCTTTCAGCTGACTGTCAGCAGTCCTGAGCCAGGCACCGATCCTTGCATTGTTGGGATCTTTGAGCCTGTCAGAAAAAAATGCAGATAGATATAATAGATGTTCTGAGGGTCATGCAAACCATCATTCATGCTCCTCTAAATATACTATAGACAACCAGGCTTCTTACTGGCATGAGAGAACTTCAATCAAGACAATAGTGACAGCACAGCATGGCCTATTGTCTCTTGTTGCTTGGTAGCAGACGTGACATCGTCATGTTTGTTGCCCCCGGCGATGAGCAGAGGCTCACAACAGCAGCTGTTGGCACTGCCTTTTTTCTCCCCACCCTTTTTCCTCTTCATTTTCACATACACAACAAAAAAATCTTTGCATGTGGCATAGCCCTCTTAAATCTGATTGTTCACAAATACCAACAAAGAACCCCGCCCCTGCAAAGGAAAGAAAGGGACAACCATGTCTCAGAAGTCTAACGAAGAAAACGTGTCAAAGGATGGCTCTCAAAGCGCCGAAGAAGGCGAGATACCCATTCTACTCCCCTTTCGATATAATCCCGAGGCAGAAGGAAGATTTGAGAGAAGCCCAACAAGCGATGTCGCCCCTTCTTCGCCCGCTGCGAGCCATCAGTCGCGGTTCTCCTTTGGTCGGAGAGCACGAGGTATGGTAGACTCTTTGCTGCCAGAGCCCCTGAAACCTCGCAATGTCGCCCAGAAACGAGCTGTCAAATTGAACCAATTGCCAGCGAACCTTGCAAGCGAGAGCTCTGCTGCAATATACAACGAGTAAGTCGAAAAGTCGCAGGATTAGTAGACACGCAGAATTGACGAGGATCTAGGGAACTCCATCAGCCACGGCCTTCATCATCCGTCTACGAAGATGACATATGGCCTGACTTGACCACAAGCAGTGGAAGTACCTGGCTTTACGAGGGCAGTTCTGCTGGAAATCTCAAGAGTGGCCGCAGAGAGCTCCGTGAACATTACCCTGGAATTTCCGATAATTCGAAGCTGTCAAAGGATGACACCACCGGTAATAAGCAGACGCACATTTTATCTGATCATGGCTACTCTTCTCGCTACCGGTCTCGCTTTGATAAGAAGCTGCCTAGTCTCCCCCCTTTGGATAGCGAGGAATTGCAGAACGAGAAGACAGGCCAATCCCCTCAGCATACTCTAGGTAGCTTCCAATCTCCAACAGAGAGACGCGACATGTATTCTCAACTGGCTGCCCTCCGGGTGCCAATCAGACGTCGAAATGAACCTGTCTTGCCTGTAGCCGCCAAAACTAATGATGAAAAGGCCCCGCTGCTGCAGAAGACAAGCCTACCTGGCGCTACCGATGTGACTGGCCATGTACCATTCGACCCTATCGATCCTTATCATCGCAGTGGATTGCCTAAAAAGAAAGTATTGTATGGCCCCGATGGATACCTTGGCCAAAAGCAGGACTGGAAACAGTCCAACTTGCAGAAAATGACTGAAAAGGTCGAATCGCTGAGCAACCGCGTTGTAAGTTTTGATAACTATGCCACTTCAGCAAAGCACCTCTAGATACTGATGTGGCGATTAGAAACGAGGCATTCAACGATCGATAGAGCCTGATCGGGACGACAACAGAATGGAATTGCTCCATGGAATCGTCATGAAGCCCAGCATTTCAATCAACGTCGATCCAGAAGCGCAGTCTGAGATATACTCCAAACTAGAGTTATTCTTGTGTACTAGTGCCAATGCATATCTGCTTACACAGATGCACAACAATAGGTTTGAGGGGAACGATTCCGTCAAGCGGTTTGTAGCTTTTTGGAACTCGAAGAATCGACCCTTGGTCCCAGAATTTCAATTCGATATGAAGACCCAGCGCGACATTATCAAACACAACGTCAATAATTTTGGCTTCCCCGGGAAATTCGGGCTCGACCCTGTGCTTCTGAAAGCGACGCTAGACGGCTGGGGGTCGGTCATCAATCAGTTGAATGTGCGGACATATTGCTGGCCGGATAGCGCCATTCGAAAGCTATTCCATGACGTCTACCCCGTTCTTGAGATGCTCGGGGCCTCCAAGGAAGTTCTGAACACATTCCTTGACATGAAGCATTTGGTTGTGGGACTCATCCATCAGGCCAAATACAAAAAGAAGATGGAGGAACTGCAGCGCGCTTCTAGCGTCCGAGAATCATTATAATTCGTCTCGCACTGATGAATTGCAAGATTCTTTGGGCACAAGGCGAGCTTTTTCTTTTTTGGTCAACCTTCCATATGAAAGGGTACTTGGTTTTTTTTTGGAGAGAATGCTCAGAATCGGCCTGGCTCATTCCTTGTATGTTGCTTGTTCATGCGGCTCTTTTCGTGTCGAGTTGTCTGTCCATCTCGCTCGGTGACAGTCTGCTTTACATGTCTTCGCTTTTCTCGTTTCAGCTTTGGCCAGAAATTGTGCTGTTAAAATCCCTCCGAAGTGTGTAGATAGCAAAAAATAAAAAGAGATTGTTGTCAAGTTGAAAGGCGGCGGCTGCCGCAACGTCATCGTCGATCACATGGCAGCGAGCCGCACCGCTTCATTTTCCTTCCTTTTCCACCTCTCATCCTACTCTCTTTCTCTCTCTGTTTCTATCTCTCCCCTTTCATATTAGTATCTCTCATTCATTCATTTCTTGCTGACTGCGCTGCTTCATTTCTGAAAGCGTTTGATTAGGGTATCAATTTGCGTTGTTGCTCTGCAAATCCCAGCACCAACATGCCCCTGCTAACTTCGCTTTGGTTGCTGCCTTGGTAGCTATCGGTGAATTCTGGTTCGAGAAACACAGATATGGCCTACTTGATATGATATGGAATTCAGCGCGATTTTCACATCGATCCAGAACAACGCCACGTAATTTATTGCAGTGAAACAGTTACCATGCCCGGCCCCGTCCACACCTACGGCCCAACATGCCATCGATCCACGCCGAAACAGGACCTCGTCGCGCTGCAGTCCTCGCCCACGCCTCCTGAAGTCAATGCTCAGTTTTTCTACATCTCTTCTCTCCCCATCGACGACCCATTGACTCCCCTTCCAGCTGCCACGACATCGGCAACGGCAAGAACGACGTCTACGCCGCAGCCTTTCTCGGCTCGAGACTCCATTGCTTTGGAACAAGCATGGAGAGCGCTTTCGGAAGCTTTCCCCTCGAAACCCGATCACAGAAAGTATAAATCGACAAATGCTGCCTCATTTCATCGACATAGTCGCTCACTGGGCGATCCAGCGGTTTCGGCTTCGGGGCCAAGCTCAGGACCAAGTGTCCGTGCTGGGATTTTCATGAAAACAACTAGTGATAGTAGCTTTGGACCGTCGACCTGGCCTAGGAAGAGGGATAGTTCTCCGCTGCGGTCACATATAAATTCGGCCAAGCGGAAGAGTACGTCGTCTTCTAGCTCGGAAGAGCAAGATACCCATAATGCTGAAGATATCGATTTCGGCGAAAGTGATGGTAATCTAAAAACTTCTGGATTGAGCGAAACAGTTGGCAAGGATACAGAGTCGTCGCAAGAAGAAGCGGAGGATAGCTCTGCAAAATACAAGATTCCCGTCGGTGTTTCGCGCCTGCATTTAGTAGAGCTGCCAGGATTCAAGGTAATATATTGACATCTGAGCTTAACATTTATCAGAACCTCTAACTGAAGCCAGATGAAACCGATTTACTGGAGTCCGCTTCATGACATATCAGACGTCCTCCGTGCCACGTGGTTCTACAAAAACACAATGCTTCCGATTGAGCCTCATCTTGCCAACGAGCTTGAGAAGGGCTATCAGTACATGCGTGCTTGGACAGACACATGGCAAGATGAACTCAACAGTTGTGTCGAACACGGAGCAGATGCCGAAATGAAGGTCGTATACAAGTTGTGGCAGAGCGAGTCCATGACTCGGAGCAGACCTGGTACAGAACAAGGGGGAAAACCATCCATAGATGCCTCCAATGAAAGCACAGCGGACAATTCCGAGGAAATCACATTCTCACAGAATCTGGCAGCGAGTGGTTCTGCGCAAAGAACAGAGCCGAATTCCTACAAGAATGCTAGTGTAATCTACGTGGACGGGAAAGACGCCCAAATACTTCGTCCCAGCCTGCTTCCTTCTGTTTCGAGGAACCGTCGGCCACTTAGTTCTATCCGCAAAGGACGTCAAATTGGTATACCCATAGTTCGTGGGTTTGACAGGAAGCTATGGGATCAACTTCATCCATCGAAGCAGACAAATATTGATTTGCGACACTATTTTATGCAGCCTCAACCCAGACATCTCAGAGGCGAACAAGTATGCTATGCGTGTGACATTGAGGGAAGCCGTCCTAATCCGTCCGACTTGGTTCTCGTTATTCACGGAATCGGGCAGAAGCTCTCTGAGAGAGTGGAAAGCTACCATTTCACCCATGCCATCAACGCATTTCGGAGATCTGTGAACATGGAATTAAATAATGAAGAGATTTGGCCGTACATACGACCTGATCATGGAGGTATCATGGTACTGCCTGTCAACTGGCGATCGACACTAGCACTTGCAGATGCCGAAATAGAGTCCTTGAACAATAACGATCCTACCGCAAATCGCTATACATTGGAAGACCTCACACCTAACACAATTCCTGCAATTCGCACACTTGTCAGCGATGTCATGTTAGACATACCGTACTATCTTTCCCACCACAAAGATAAAATGATTCGAGCTGTTGCAAGGGAGGCCAACCGAGTGTACCGGCTGTGGTGTATGAATAATCCCGGATTTCACGAACATGGAAGAGTGCATCTACTTGCTCATTCTCTGGGAAGCGTTATGGCACTGGATATTCTGAGTAATCAGCCAACCAACCTTCCTAATTTTGACATGCAAGCTGCCGAATTACACGATGACATGTTTGAGTTTGACTCAAAGAATGTTTTTCTCTGCGGGAGCCCGGTGGGTTTATTTTTGTTGCTAAATAAAGGTCTGCTTCCTTCTATTCATTTAGATTCCACCAAAGGCTTATATTGGAATAGCGAACCTGCTCCCGCGACGAGGTAGAAATAAACCAGGTAGGGAGGGCGAAGATATGCAGCGAGGTGTTGCGGGAGAAGCCAAAAAATATGGCTGTGTGGCACTTGACAATCTTTATAACATCATGCACACCACTGACCGTATGAAATCATCTGTTCCTCGGTGTGGAAATATTGACTGACATTTCTGCATTAGCCATCGCCTATAAAGTGAACGCAGCAGTGGATAGCGACTTAGCCGAGTCTCTCAAGCCAGCCCTCGTTCCCAGTTCATCATCCTCTCTCTTTTCTTCTCTAGGCAGCATATTCAGCTGGAGTTCCGCCAACAAACCCCTGACTAGCTCCGGTCTATCAAGCACGATGATTCCCTCCCGACCATCTGCCGTCACCAAGCTCCCATCGAACGTCGAACTGGAGACGCACGATTTCACTCGCGAAGAAATCGCAGAGAAACGTATGTTACTCCTGAACGACAATGGCCAGATTGATTACTACATCTCTGGCGGCGGCGGTCCCCTGAATATCGAATATCTGAACATGTTGAGCGCTCATAGTAGTTACTGGATTTTACCGGATTTCGTAAGATTCCTTGTCGTTGAAATTGCGCGGCGACAGGATAAGGATGGTACGTTGTTGGCCTTACGTGCTGAGAAGAAGAAAGGCTGGAAGGCGTAAACTTTGATTGTTCCATCCTACCTAGACTTTATTATAGTTTTTTTATCATCTCATTCATATACCATAATCGTTGCTAATCCCCTTCCCGATCAAATCATCTCATCCCTTCCTTCATTCATTTTAATCCAAAAGAACAAATAAAAGAAAAGGAAGGTTATCAACAACTTAATCAGTAGCCACCAGACTCCCCATCAACAGCGCCTCAACAGACTGATTCTCCTTAATAACCCCCTTACCAGGATGCAAGACTAGCAGAGCATTTGAATTCGCCAAACTACCTACCCTGGAACTCCTCTGCCCAACACCGGCTATCCCTGTACTCGTTGCATATAACAGACCATCGCTGCGTGATGCAGTTACAACGGCGCGATGGTACTCTGTTCGTTTCGGGTCGAGGGGGATTGAATGTGTCAGCCTTGCTGAGATAAGAGGGAGTCCTAGACCCGTTGTTGCATTATGCTGATGCTGCTGCTGTCGGTCGTTGCTGGCTAGGCCCATTAGTTTGTGTAGCGAGGGGAGTACAAAGAGGTTTAATGTGACTAGAGCAGAAGCCGGGTTCCCAGGTAGAGAGAAAATAAGCCTCTTCTCGCGTTCTTGCTGGGTGGTTGATGACACGCTAGATTTGTAAGGAACTGTTGCAAATGTGGCCGGTTTGCCGGGTTTCATGGACACTCGTCCGAAATGAATGGTGCCGCCGAGGGCGCGTTCAATGGTCGGTTTGAGTAGATCCAATTCTCCCATTGACACGCCTCCTGTTGTGATTACGATGTCTACAGCTGTTGGCTGTGCAGGCGTCAATCCACGTAATGCGTCTCGGAGACCGCGCTCGATTTCTCCAGCTGGTGTATCGCGGGCAATTCCGAGGTCAACGGCGTCAAACCCCCAGGAACGCAGACATGAAAGCAGGGATGGGCGATTGGAGTCGCGAATCTGACCGCCGTGAAGAGGTGTAGGGTCATCATGGGAGACTAGTTCGTCTCCCGTGCTCATTACGCCAATTATAGGCTTTTTGAAGACTTTGACATTCCGAGTACCGGTCGACGCGAGAAGGCCGATTTCTCCGCCTACAGCAGATATCAAGTCTCCCTTGGAAAGGATCTTGGACCCTCTGCTCACGTCACTGCCTGCTTCTCGTACATTTTCACCGGGTTTAATGTCGTCTGTGAGAATCTCGACGGTTGCTTCTTCCTTCCCGTCGGGAGTTGTGGAAGCAAGTATAGTGTCTTCAACCATGACTACGGCATTGGCGTTTGGAGGAAGAGGTGCTCCTGTGGTTATTCGTGCTATTGTGCCGTGCTCAAGAGGCGGAGGCATGGATGTTGCTTGGGCGTGAGAAACGGAAGCGACGGGAAAAATTCCCTTGCTTCTTGGGCCCTGGGTTTCTTCAGTTGGGACAATGACTGCGTATCCGTCAACGATGCTTGCTCGATACGCCGGAACGGCTTCTCCTGCATATACATCCTCAGCAAGTACCGAGCCTACCAGGTCTATTGTAATGGGTGCTTCCACTACGGTAGGCTCTGGTGTCTCCTGCACTATGATTCTAAGCGCTTCTTCTACCGAAAGCATAGGATAAGGCGAAGACCGATATCTCCTGGTCGGGCCTGCATTGGGATCATTGGACTGTGGTCGATCACTCGGGGAAGTGTGCGCCTTTGGGACTGTATGTCCAAGATGGTTATGATGGTGGTGATGATGATGATGGTGGCTATGACCGGTGTTTTGATCATCTCCCTTTATATTTGTTTGATTGTTTGTAGACGTCAACCCGGCATCTTCCTCGAGCTTCTTGACTCCTTTCGCATGGATGGTACGGGAGTCGGCGCCAGCTGCTTGAATGCAAGCGTGCGGTAGAAGACTAATAACAGCCTCAAGGTTCTCTTTGGCTCCCTTTGGTGAACCTGGGAGGGTGAGAATCAGTGTCTTGTTTCGTACTCCTGCCACAGGACGAGCCATCATAGCGACTAAGTGTCGTCAGCTAGAAGATATCGAGAGACATCATGGATCTGATCCAGACATACACGGAGTCACTTTCAAAGATGCAGCAATCATGCCATGCCTGTAATGGTGGTTAGGTCTAAGGTTCCCCGAGTAAATAGGAGCTAGCATTCTATGCTTACACGAGTCCCGGTGCATGGCGATGAATTAATGGCGATACAGCCTGTGAAAAAGAGTCAGTAAAGAAACTATGAGAACACTCCTCGTAAATCAAATTTTCTAATAAGGTAAGAGAATGGCTTATATTGCAGAGTGCTGCTTCTAGTAACTGACCTCAGGTGTACCATCCCTGACAGCAAATCCCGTACCACCACTTGTCACAATCAAATTAATGTAATCATTCTGATCATCGGCCCACTCTTTCAAGGCACTTTGGATTTGATTACAGTCATCGGAGACAATCTTGACAATAGGAGAGGCCCAGGTGTTTGAATGCTGCGCTGATGCAAATATCTCTGTTAAGGCGGGTCCCGTCTTGTCACTCTCCGGATTGACGGAGGCTGTGTCTGAGATGATCAGGATTGCCGGCTTAAGGCCGGTAGAGGAGGCCATGCTTATGTAGTTACTGTATAGTATTTCCCAGAGAAGGCCAACGGCTCGAAGCACAATGCAACGTTGGAGGGTTGATGATAAGCCTGAAGTTACGAGTTATAGCCAGACCCAAGAACGCTACACCGGATGCAGACTAGCGGATCGATATCAGCCAGACTAACCAACGTATAGAATGTCCTCTACCATGCAACCAATTCGATGTAGAATAAAAAAAAGTTTTCCTATTCAGATATGGTTTCTTAAACAACGAACTGGTATCGTCTTCAGAGGAGGATTTGAATGTGCTGTCATCTCCAGCTGCGAGTGGTGTCTCTTCTTGATGCTTACCTATCTAATTGCCGTTAGAAACAATATTGAAACAGGCTAATCTACATGTAGTGACTGTAAAAGCAGCCCATCTTATGGAGTCGTTTATGAACAAAGGAAGATTTGGGCAAGAATAGCTCTTTGAAGTTGTCAGCAAATCGCACATGTACGGTATCTTTGTAGAATGTGAAAGATTCTTTTCTCATATGACTACTAGCTAATAGGCTACAGCAATGACTAAAAGTTAAAGCAGTTGTTTTTCTATACAATGTCAGTTTTAACATATAGCTTGAATGGCAAAGTCCTTGCATGGACAGCGATACAAACTGGCTGTGCTGTTTCCATTACTGGAGAAGATGAACGGCTCTGGAGTCTATGTTAAAGATGGGGTACTGCATGCAGTTTGTGTCTCTTATAATGAATGTATTCTCTTTAGTAATCGTTGCATAAAAGACATCAAAGGATCAAATAGTGAAACATAGGAAGGATGGATCTAGTCATGTCAGAGGTGACAATGAATATTAGCTATCATTGTGTGTGTCTATATATCTGGCTTTCCAATCAGGAATAATCATCTGGTCATCTTCTCCCTTCATCTCTATCTTCATTACTGGATTGGCCAAAATCTGTTGATTTCTTCGATGATCAATCTCCAACCAACGGCCGACCTACTACCGCTTTGTCGAACTTCAGATCCCTAACCCGTCCTCAAGCATATAAAAATGCGCCCAGGACCTAGGATTGTCAAACAGTTTCCCCAGATGTATCAATTTCAATCTCTACCAACATGGAGCACCCGGCAAAGGATCAAATCGAACGCATCCTTGATCGGAATCACTCACTAGTCCGAGCGTTCTCTCATTCTGGACAAGTTCAACGTCTCTCCTGCTGAGTATCAGAGCTGGGTTGACAAAATTGGAGACGATGATCATGATGAGGCTGCAGCTGCCTTGATCGGTGAATTCCTAGGCCTATTTATTCTCACGCTCTGTCACGTCCATAAGACGCTGGGGGCCCCATTAAGGTTATCAATCAGTCTTGATTACAATCGACTGTAGAAGCTCTTCACAGTTTGCCGTTTCTCCGAGTTCGTGCCTGATGTTTCAGGCATTCAATAATATATTCCTACTCGCCTACTTGATGCTTGATATTTAATCGTCAAATTCAACATCGCGAGTACAACTAACGACGACGCCGCTGTTTACATATGCCAAAGGTATATAATACTATACACTCGCCTGTCTAGACGAGGTCGATAAATCCATGCGATGAAAAAGTCATAAATGCACCTACAAGCCCATACGCCCCGTGACATACATGTTTGAGGAAATGCCGGCCAAACAGTAGAGAGATATAAGAAGCTCGTTAAATAGTTTATCCGACCACAAATATGGTTTGTTCTGTGAAAAAACAATCAATCTCTGACGCGACCGATGTCCTGAAATCTTGCTCCTATTGGAACTCAAGAGCTCGTCCGGAGATCAAAAGGCCAATAATCAAGCCAAAGAGACCGAGTACGGAACTAAAAATTTCAATAACAAGGATCTTTACGAAGCTATATTGACAGTCATGTGTTAGCAGGGTTCTAGGAAAGAATTTAACGTGAAGGCAGAGAAGACGAACAGGCTAGGATCAGCAGCATCGGCCAGGGCAGCACCACTTCCGTTGATACCAACAGAGATACCGCAAATCAGGTTGCAAAATCCAACAATAATTCCGCCCCAGAACAAGGCAAATCCAGTGTAGATATTGCTACCGGAATATAGGTTCGCCGAATCGACATAGTTGAGCTTCGATGAAAACACAATGGCCATGATGAGTCCGTAGATGGCAACGACCTCACAGAAAATAATAGAAATCAAGTTCTTCGTTCGTATCCGGGGTGCTTTGACACCACCACCGAGGATAGATGAGCCGGAGAGGAAAATGCCCCTAAGAAGCGAGGGAAGTTCTGTTAGTTCGGGGAAATCCAAACAAGGTTGTTTGCTTCATCTAAGATCTTATCTTCAGTCATACCATGCTGCTCCCACTACTGAAAGGCCCGTACACAGCGATATACCGATATTCGCCCATGTGTACGGGGACACTGTCTCTAGAAATTGGCCGACCTAAGTTGTAATAGTCAGAAGAGAGACTGGTAAGGTGTTGCTGAATGACCGTACATTAAAAGCTTCTCCTTCGTCATGAAAAAGCATATCTAAGCCACAGGGTCAGCAGATGATGTATTTAAGCCTGAACAGAAGCCCTTACAAGCACCGACAACGCCGAGTGCGGTGGTCGCGACGGCAGCGGGATAGAGCGCCATTGCCGATTGATTCTCTTTGAGATGCTTGCTCGGAACGCAATCGAGATAAGGTGGTAGATGCCACTAGCGACAGGCCGCCCCAAGCCGGGTGATGAGTTTAAAAAAATCGGAGCTAAACAGCTCAGCAGCTCGTGATAACGTGGGAAGAAGGACGGAAGAATTGCAACGGTGAAGCTGGCTGGCACCCCATCCATCTGCCGGGCGGACCTGGCCAAGCGCGGCGCGTCATTGGTTCCGCGGCTGCCCCCCTCTGCTTGCTGCCATATTGCCTGGCGCCTGCATATATCTGGCAACTGCCTTGGCGGACTGTCTCCCTTCTTGTTTATTCGTGACCACCAGAGGACATCGCTACTATTCCACGTCCATTCCTGCTCTGATGAACGTTACGAATTTGCTTTGTATAATCCATTGATCTTCTGAAAAAAGCAGCCTGCGTCTTGTGTGCCTTGCGACTTGATTGACCCCGGCCGAGTTCCCCCTGAGATACGCCTGACTGAATAAGGCCTTGATCATGGCTTCCCAGACGCCCGTGGGTTCCTATTCGAACCCACTGAAGAAGTTTAAGTGTGTCTACTGTCTTTATTTCCGTCCAGTTGAATCGAACCTGAGCTGACTTGGTTATAGATTAGTATTCCTCGGAGAGCAAAGTGGTATGTCCTTGCCAGACAGGAGACATAGTTGGCGTAACGATCCTGTCCTGACCCCATGATAGTCGGAAAAACTTCTCTCATTACACGATTTATGTACGATTCATTCGATAATACGTACCAGGCCACAATTGGAATCGATTTCCTTTCAAAGGTGTGAATGTGCATCTTCTTCGTTCTACAATTAGCGCCTCGCTATGACGTGTTCACCTTGGGTCCCTTTTCTCTAACCCATGATATTCTGCATCCAGACTATGTACCTTGAAGATCGAACAGTGCGCTTGCAGCTATGGGACACAGCCGGTCAGGAGCGATTCCGATCCCTCATTCCTTCGTATATCCGTGACTCCAGCGTGGCCGTTGTTGTTTACGACATCTCCAATGCGAAATCTTTCCAGAACACAAAGAAATGGGTCGACGATGTTCGAGGGGAGCGAGGCAATGATGTGATCATCGTGCTTGTTGGAAATAAGACCGATCTGAACGACAAACGGGAGGTCACCACAGCACAGGGCGAGGAGGAAGCCAAGAAGAATGGGCTCATGTTTATTGAGACTAGTGCAAAAGTTGGACACAACGTGAAGCAGCTGTTTAGGAGGATAGCCCAGGCACTCCCAGGCATGGAAGGCGAGGCACAGCGAGGCGAGAACCAAAGTAAGCTCGGCCGCTTCTATATCGTTGTCACGCCGTACTAACGTCTTGACCACCAGTGATTGATGTCAACATTAACCCATCCCAACCAACCAATAACGACGGGTGCGCCTGCTGAGTGTAACTGGTTGAGGAGTTTCTTCGTGTCTTTGTATTGTTTATAAATGGCGTAGAGCCTTTACTGCCTATTCGTGAAACATGTATATGATTACCTTCTCTCTTATCCTCTTGAATTTATTGTATGCGTAGACAGCTGTTTCTGCCGTGACGCCTTGGCTGTCATGCCTTAAGTAGACCATTCATTTCGCTATTATCTATATCTTCGAACATCTAGGCGAAAAGCTAGCAGAAATTATATAAACAAGTGCAGACATAGCAGTTTCTATAGTCGATGGCCACAGTCGCCAAGCATAGCCGGATGAAACAGGTTAGACGTCATGTAGATCAGTGGCTGCTAACGCCTAACAAATTTCGTAGGCGACCGAGGCTTGGCGGACGGCTCCCCCGGGAACCAGAAGGTTGCTGAGCCCTCCCGACATCTCCTTATCATCAACACTTGACTAGTTAGTGAGTTATTTCAGCCGCAACATTCTTCACCTTGGTTCCTGCTTGGCCGAAGAAAGAAACCCAGAAACGGCTCGACGACTCTCCTTGCTTGCACTGTTTCTCGTTGCTAACGGTGGTCTAACGACCATCGCCTTGAGCCCTCAAGATGGCGTTCCGTATTTTCTGCATACCGCGCCCGCAGGTAAGACGTTCGCAGAAAAAAAAATTGTTAAGGGAAGAGGAAGATCATTCAGCTAATCCCAGAGTGACATTCAGAGGTTTCTTTTCGCCATGAGTTTACAGACCGGCGTCTCGCTAATCACGCTGTCGCTGCTTCTCAATAAGATCAGTGGTTTATATGGATTGCTCGCCCTATTGACCGGATATCATCTTTCTCCGATGCAACTATCTATGTACATTTACTCGCTCATCGCTCTTGCCCTCGCCGCGTTCCTCTTCCCTCACATCAGAAAACAAACCCCCCTCCATTGCCTGGGTCTCTGCTGGCTCTACTTCTTCGACACCGTCATCAACGCGGCTTACACAATAGCCTTTGGTGTTACGTGGTTTTTGGTTGTTTCTCAACATAACCACAGTGCGTCCACCTCCGGACCGGGTACTACCATTGAGGATACATCCGGGTTTACGAATCCAAAGTACAATGTCTCCACGGTTCATGTTCCTAGCAACGTCCTCGATGACTCTGGAATCACGGCTGATCCTGCCGGCGCTCCAGCCGGTACCTCCGCCGATCCTTATAGCGGCACCCCTAGTCTTGGTGACGGAATCAAACAGCCAGAGAGCTTGGAAAGCATCATCATGATCTCGGTACTTTTGCTGATTCGGATCTACTTCGTCTTGATAATGTTCGCTTTCGCTAGACAGACACTGCGCCAGAAGATTCTGAATGCTTCTCAGCCACATTACAGACAACTTCCTACGCATAGTCGTGCAACCTCTGTGGCAACAGTGGCTAGCGTTGCTAGTATGGCCAGTGCACCCGATATCGATCGGGAACCTTTTCTCCCACATACTCCAGAAGGCCAGGGATGGCAAGGGACTCTCGGCCGTGCTATGATCAGCGTGTTTAGGAGCTACTGGTTGGACCCGGACTCGTCGGATGTTGAAGATTCGAGCTGGATGAACGGTTTTGGTCGCGGATTACATTCTCGTAATAACAGTGCCTCTTTTGAGGGATTGTCAGAACGAGAACGACGTCGCCGGTCCGGTACTGGACCACCAAAGCCATCACAATCCGTTCTTCAGGCCGCATCATTGATGCAACCTGTTGGTGGGAAAGGCGACAACGCTGGCGTGGATCTACAAGATCTCAACGAAAACAGGTGATTTTTGGCATTGGAAGAAGAAAAAAAGAAAAAAAAGGAAGCGGAGAGATATGATTAGAGCTTTTGTTTTTCCCTTGTTTTTTCTTTCTTTCTCATGATGATTTGTTGATGGACATATCCTACATATCTTCTACTGAACATGGTCCTTTTTTTACCGGGGATTCTAGTCTTCAGTATCGACTGCATATATCTTTCTCCTTTTCTCCCCATTGGCTATCGACCAGCAAGATAGTCAAGCTCCTCATCCAAGAACTTCCGTCTGGGATCTTGGCAACGCTTGATGACAAGAAAAAGAGCATTTTGGATAATTTTTATGGCGCGAACACGGTTCAATGTTTATGACAGAATGGACGGTCACGGGCTGTTTGGTGTGGGATGCATGAATGCCTCTTCTTCTGGCTCAATCGGTTTGGCGTAGATAGGTATATATAATATATATAGGTATATATACTGATGTGTAAATTGAATGTTGTTTCCTCGCATGATGTTTTAATGATTACTAATACGCCAAGCGTCGGTGCCTCAGGCGCAAAGCATCGGCCAGCCCGCCGACACGGGATCTCCCTGTCCTCCGCACTTGGAGGCCCCTCGGCGCATGTTTGGCGTGTTTGCATCGATGTCGTGATCAGCGGCCAATCCAAATGGATATTTTTTTTCTCCCCTCAGTTCTTGCTATGAGAGCGTAGTCGGAGGGAAGAAATTGAAATTGGAAGACTCTTAGAGAGCAAGATTCTCTTCTCTCTCTTCTGCCGACCCTCAATTGCAGACAAGTACTGCGCTCATGTGGTTGTGAATATTCGCCTCATCGGATACATACTTCTGACGTTCCCACGCTTGTCGCCCGCAATATATAACAGCCTGAAAGTTGCTTGTCAGCATGGCGTCTGTCACAACCGCGGCGCAAGCTGGTAAGTAGAGAGCCATTATTTCTTTTCGTTTTCTGTGCAATTGCTCAGAGCTGACTTGCATTCGATATCAAGTGGCTAGAGTCGCCTACCTGGCTAGTGATGTCGTCATCTCCGTCCAGCCATCACTACAGGCGGATTCAATCTTTTCCAGCACATTAAAGAGTCAAGCAAAGAACAATGCCCCCAGTGTTCTGCTGCAAGGTACACCAGAGGTACGCATGCGTCTCTCCGGGTATACTGCAAACATCATGACTGACTGCCTGTAGATAAAAGCTGTTCGTTTTAACGAGGATCCGCTACTCTCAGCCTTCTACCCCCTGCAACTAGGCAAGCTTGTTACTGTTACAACATCCTCTTCCGTACTCCTCAATTCAATTCCTCACCTTTACCGTCTCGTGAACCACCCGATCGTCCTGCACGTTGCGATTGAGTCGTCAGACTTTAGTGCCATCAGCTCGATCCGTCAATGCGGTTTTACGTTCCTTCAATCTGAAACTATCCAAGAAGCCCAGGATATTGCCTTGACTGCTCATGCTCTGGCCCTGAAATCGGGCAAAGGTGTAGTTCACTTTTTTGATCCTGCAAACTCCGCCAACGATGATGCCGTCGCCTCAGAAGACTATGATCTCGTGAGGAAAGTATTGGACGTGGATGCTATCAGACCTTCCTACAACCAGCCGGCCGAAAATCAGACTCTCTACGCTGATTCCGGACGCTTGGCAACAGTTTCTGAAAATGCCGTGGAAGCATCGTCAAAGGCAGACTCCGCACCAGCACCTTCATTCCCGTCCAACAACGCCTCGGCCGCATTTAGTCAGGATGCCTCGTCCGTTGGATCTTCCCGTAGAGACAGCAGCACAGATAGCCATGCTCTGAGTTCTACTGCTACAACAGTGGATGGCGCAAATGTGCGACCTGTCAACGCCGCAGACATTTTTAGGTGGACCTCCGAGATCTGGGAGACCCTCACCCAGCTCACAGGCAGAAGCTACCAAGCAATCGAGTACACTGGACCGCAAGATGCAAAGAATGCTATCTTTATATTCGGATCGACTGGCGTTTTCGTTGATGCACAATCTCAGGAAGTCGGGATTATTACAGCTCGTCTCTATCGTCCATGGATTGGTAGCTTGGTTTCGAACCAAATTCCCAAGTCTATCGAGCGTATTGCTGTATTGGAGCAAGTTCGGAAAACTACCAGATGGGGCCCATCTTTCTTGGATTTGCTCTCTAGCCTGAGTTCAGCTTCAGGTCAAGGGCAGGCCCCACGTCTTGTTGGATATCGTCTTGGCCATGTAGAGCCGTCCACTGCTGCGCAGGCGCTGCGCGGTATTATTCAGAATCTCACTTCTGATTCACCCATTCAAAACCTTGAGATTGGAAGCCACGAAGTGCCGACGGTGAAACATAATATAGCCCAACCCGCCGCCGAGAATGCTTACACCAAGATTCTGGACCAGCTCTTTGGTAAACGACTGTATGTTGCCAATCAATCGGGTACCAGCAATGCTGGCATATCTGCCACGATTGCTGCTAGCCCGGAGTATGGCTTTGGTTCTCTGATTGCCAGATCTGAGCACCGCGAACGATTCATCACGGAAGTCGAAGAGGCAGCAAAGTCATCACAGTTTGCTACAGACAGACCTTCGCAGTGGCTATCTAAGTGGGCATTGAATGCTCGGGATGCCGTTAAAGTCAATGCCCTCGCCGAGGACGTTATTGGACATTTGCAGATGGATGGCTCTAAAGTGGCGAGACAGCTCCTTGACAACCACAAACTATTCTACAAGGAATCTCAGTGGCTCATTGGATCTGATGCCTGGGCATATGATCTTGGCAACTCTGGAGTTCACCATGTTCTTGCATCTGGCGCTAACGTGAACATGCTTATTATTGATTCTCAACCCTACTCTGAACATGCCGCCGCCGATCCTACGCGCAGAAAGAAAGACATTGGTCTGTATGCTATGAACTTCGGAAATGCTTATGTTGCGTCTGTTGCTGTATATGGCTCCTACACTCAGGTCCTCCAGGCTATGGCAGAAGCCGATCAATATGAGGGTCCTTCTGTTGTTGTTGCCTACTTGCCTTACCACAAGGAGAACGAGTCTCCCTTGACAGTCCTCCAAGAGACCAAGAAGGCCGTTGACATTGGCTACTGGCCACTCTACCGATGGCAGCCGGGTAATGATGAGAATGGAGAACCCAAGTTCAATCTGGACTCGGAGCGCATTAAGCGGGAACTTGAGGAGTTCCTTCGCCGAGATAACCAGTTAACTCAGCTTATGCGACGCCAACCCAAGTTCGCAAACAACCTTTCCGAGTCTTACGGCACTGAGGTTCGCGCTCTGCAGAAACGCAAGGCCAAGGAATCCTACGAGAAGTTGCTAGAGGGACTTTTCGGTGCTCCCCTTACCATTCTGTTTGCTTCGGATAATGGCAATGCTGCTAGCATCGCAAAACGATTGGGCAATCGTGGTCGCCTTAGAGGGCTCAAGACCCTTGTCATGGCTATGGACGATTATCCCATTGAGGATCTTGCCACAGAGGAGAACGTTGTGCTCGTAACGAGTACTGCAGGTCAAGGTGAATTCCCCCAGAATGGGCGTGCGTTCTGGGATGTGGTGAAAAGCTCTGGCGATCTTGATCTTTCTTCCATCAAGTACTCTGTTTTCGGTCTAGGTGATAGCCATTACTGGCCCCGCAAGGAAGACAGGATTTACTACAACAAACCTGCCAAGGACCTTGACACTAGAATTTCTTTCCTTGGTGGTCGTAAGCTCACTGATATTGGACTGGGCGATGACCAAGATCCGGATGCATTCCAAACCGGCTACTCCGAGTGGGAGCCTCGTCTATGGCAAGCTTTAGGGGTAGATAAGGTTGAGGGCATCGCTGATGAACCCCCGCCGTTGACCAATGAGGATATCAAGATAGCCTCCAATTATCTGAGAGGAACAATTGCTGAGGGGCTTTTGGACGAGAGCACCGGTGCTATCTCGGCAAGCGATTCGCAGCTTACTAAGTTCCACGGAACCTACATGCAGGATGATCGTGATCTGCGTGACGAGCGCAAGGCGCAAGGTCTTGAGCCCGCCTATTCTTTCATGATTCGTTGTCGACTTCCTGGTGGTGTTGCAACTCCTTCTCAATGGTTACAGATGGACGCTATCAGCAGCGCCCACGGAAACGAGACCATGAAACTTACGACAAGACAAACATTCCAATTCCATGGCGTCATCAAAAGCAAACTCCGTTCAGCAATGCAGGCTATCAACAAGGCTCTGATGACTACACTCGCAGCCTGTGGTGATGTCAACCGCAATGTCATGTGCAGTTCCCTTCCTGAGCTCTCTGGATACCACCGAGAAGTGCATGCCATCTCACAGAAGATCTCTGATCATCTTCTTCCTGCAACCACTGCATACCACGAGATCTGGCTGAAGGACGACAACGACAAGAAAATACTTGTCGCTGGAGACGCTGTTCAAGATCATGAACCGTTGTATGGTCCTACCTATCTCCCTCGAAAGTTCAAGATCACGATTGCCATCCCCCCTCACAATGATACCGATGTTTATGCACACGATATCGGTCTTATTGCCATTAAGGGTGCCGACGGCCATCTAGAAGGTTTCAACATCATCGTTGGAGGCGGTATGGGTGTGACACATAACAACAAAAAGACATACCCTCGTACTGGTTCTATGTTTGGCTACATCCCAGTTGATCAGACACACATTGTTTGCGAGAAGATCATGCTTGTTCAGCGTGATCACGGTGACCGAAAGAACCGTAAACACGCTCGTCTCAAGTATACTATTGACGACATGGGAGTCGAGGTCTTCAAGAGCAAGGTGGAAGAAATCCTGCCCGACGGTCTCCGTTTCGCCGAGCCACGTCCTTTCAAGTTTGCATCAAACGTTGACACTTTCGGCTGGCAAAAGGATGAGAAGGGCTTGAACCATTTCACGTTCTTCATTGAGAACGGACGCATTGAAGATACTGCCGATTTCTCGATGCGCACTGGACTGCGGGAGCTCGCCAAACTGGGCAAGGGCGAATTCCGTTTGACTGGTAACCAACACTTGATTCTGTCGAATATTGAAGACTCCGAACTTCCCGAGATCAAAGCTCTGTTGGCCAAATACAAACTCGACAACACAGCATTTAGTGGTCTCCGTCTTTCGTCTTCGGCGTGTGTTGCTTTCCCTACCTGTGGTCTTGCCATGGCCGAGTCTGAACGTTACCTTCCCGTTCTCATCAGTAAGCTGGAGTCTACTCTTGAAGAGAATGGTCTTTCCAAGGAGAGCATTGTCATGCGAATGACTGGTTGTCCCAACGGATGTGCTCGTCCATGGCTTGCCGAGGTTGCTTTTGTGGGCAAGGCATATGGTGCTTATAACATGTACCTCGGCGGTGGCTACCATGGGCAGCGCCTGAACAAGCTCTATCGGTCTTCGATCAAAGAGGACGAGATCTTGGATATCATGAAAGGCCTGCTCAAACGCTACTCTCTTGAGCGCAATACCGATGGCGAGACGCCCGAGCGTTTCGGCGATTGGTGCATCCGCGCCGGAGTTATTAATGAGACTACCGAAGGCAAATATTTCCACGATAACGTGAGTTTTTGTTATTAATCCGGACTTTTGCTGAAGAAAGAATGCTAACCCTCAATCTACTATAGACTGCCGAAGAGGAAGACGACGAAGAATAGATGATATGAAGTCTTATATCTCCGAATAAAAAAGTCTTCCCCCCCCTCTTTTTGCGACAATCTATGATGATGTGAAATGAGCATTATCGAGCATTGATGTTATGAATATTCATTTTGTTTTAGGAGAATATGCCTTGAATGGGCTGGTTTTTCTTTTGAAACATCTTTTCTTGATCGATAACTGTAATTGTACATGTAATATAACTACGGGCACGACTGCTAAATATGATCAGAACTGTATATGAACACGTAGTTTTAGAATCGACATTCAACATATTAAAGCTTTCCTTCTCAGAGTATAATATCTTAAAGACTCCAACAAATTTCATACAGCCAAAGGCGAGCTAGGCATGGATCAAAATCCGCTGGGCGATAATGCGGATGTATGTATGCGGCCTGCATGTGCGATAGGACCGCCTGGAGGAGACTCCAGGATCTTATCAAGTCTCCTTCTCGCTATAATGTCGTGATTGCACGCCATTTTGACAGAACTCGTCTTTCCTGAATATTAAGTTCTTTCAACTGCACTCCAGACATGGCAGAAATCACGTAGGCTGTCTGGATACCCTCAATCAACCTCCAGAAGAGCCTAGTACTATGTCGAGTGTCGCCAGCTTGTCCCTGATCTCACAGGGAGCGGCCTATGGCCTCCTTGTCGGCCTCGGCGTGCTCTTTTGCGGCGTAATTCTGATTGCTGTCAAAGTGCAGAGAGTCTACCTCTCTGAGGATTCCGGGAAGTCGGAGATGTTCATGGTTGCCAATCGATCCGTGGGAACAGGCCTGACAGCTTCAGCGGTCTTCTCGTCGTGGATGTGGATCAACGAGACGGTGCTGGCAGCAGCAATGTGCTACAGATACGGACTGGCAGTCCCTCTGGTAAGCAATGCTCCAATTCTACAGTTCAGCACCTGCTAATGCACAGCATAGTGGTGGGGCTCTGGTCTCTGCTTCCAGATTGCATTGATGGCAGCGTTGGGCGTCATGGCGAAAATCCGAGTCCCTTACGCTCACACCTCTCTCGAGATTGTCCGCATGCGATATGGGAAGATAGGCCATCTTGTCTTCATTGCCCTGAATCTGGTCAACAATGTATTCGGATGCGCATCCATGATCATGACGGGCTCCCAGCTTATCCATGGTGTATCTGGGATGCACTTCGTCGCGGCAACCATCCTCATCCCGCTGGGAGGTAGGCCCTCTACATACATGTATTGCCAACATCCTGTGGTCTAATACTTTCATAATAGTCGTTCTCTACACCGCAGTGGGAGGTCTGAAAGCCACCTTCCTCACAGACTTCCTCCACACAACCATTGCGCTGATTCTCATCATCTACTTCACCCTTGCGGTCTTGACGAACTCCGCGGTGGGTGGACTGGGCGGCCTCTACGACAAAGTAATGGCTACAGCGAGCGAGAATTATATTCCTGGAAACTACGAAGGATCCGTCCTTACATTCAAGTCAAAAGGCGCAATTATCTGGGGGTTGATACTGAAGTTTGGCAATTTAGCCCTCGTGGTCATGGTGAGATAGATACCCATCAAGAGAACGATGCAGCAAAAGCTAACCGGTGGCACATCAGGATACCGCTTTTTGGCAAAAGTCCTTTGCAACAGAGGTCTACGCCACGGTGCCTGGTTACAACATTGCTGCATTGGCGGTGTTCGGTATTCCCTGGGGGTTGGGGACTGTGATAGGGTTGACAGCCCGAGCGCTGCACAACACCCCGATCTTTCCTACCTATCCTGGCGAGCTGACGAGTATTGAAGTCAGTTCAGGCATGGTCATGCCTTATGTTCTCAAGGCCCTCATCGGCCAAAAGGGAATTATCGGCTTCTTTTTCCTTCTGTTCATGGCACTTACGAGCACCGTGTCTTCGTCCATGATTGCGGTTAGCAGCATTCTCTCCTACGACCTCTACAAGACATACCTCAATCCCAAGGTAACTGATAAGCAGCTCGTGCGAGTGAGCCACTTGACGGTGGTCATACATGGCGTGTTTATCACGGGTATATCAATCGCCTTGAACTATGGTGGTGCCAACATGACCTGGATCGGCTATCTGCGACCGATCATCTCGTGTCCTGGGATTATCCCTATGGCGCTGACTCTGTTTTGGTCTCGCCAGACTCGTCTAGCTGCGATCCTATCGCCCATTCTCGGCTTCTTTTCGGGCCTTGCTGTTTGGTTAGCAACCGCAAAGTCCATGTACGGAGCTATCAACATCGAGACCACGTCCAACCAGTATCCGGCTCTCTATGCAGCGATCGCGTCTTTCTTCTCGCCTGCCCTTTACTCGGTTGTGTTGTCGCTCTACAAGCCGTATAAGTTCGACTGGCGGGAGTTTCTGCGCATCGAACTGGCAGATGAAGCCGAACATCATGCACCGTCAGACACTACCACCCTGAATGAAAGTAGCGAGGAAGAACAGTCTCGCAATCCCAAAAGTGTCTCGGGTACTGTCGAGAGCTCGCAACCAGGAAATATCCAGAGTAAAGTTCTGGAGCGTCCTGCCACAGCGAACGAAAAGGCTCCAAAGTCAATCCTGCAACTCAGCCCTGAGGATGTTCAGCACCCATTTGACGAAGAAGCCCTGAAGCAGCTGCATCGGTGGCTCAAGATTGCCTGGGTTATGTTTGTGATTATCGTCCTAGTCACCTTCGTCGCTTGGCCGCTCCCACTATACCGGGACTATATCTTCACCAAGCCCTTTTTCTCTGGGTGGACAACGGTAGCCATTATATGGCAATTCGGTGCATTTGGCGCCGTGGTCATCTTCCCGCTCTATGATGGAAGGCATGCAATTAAGACAGGCGCTAGAGGTATCTGGAAGTCTTCGAGGGACTTCTTTCGAAGAATGGCCAAGGCTTAACTTTTTCCCCTATGGTAAACATAAGTGACATACTCTTCTTCTTTTTATTTTTCACTAGACCTATATAGAAGTTTATCTGATATTACAGAATAAGAATTCTGCCCGTGGCTGTAATCGTGTATATCCAGAAACTACATCTAATCCCTTAAGTGAATTGTGATTACGTGCACTAACCAACAACTGCATTAAAGCATATCACAGTCAACCACAACAGTTACAACATAGGTAACATACTTAGCAATGACTCCAACATAATTATTTGGTTCTAATATTGCAGTTTACAAACATCCTTCCTACACTTGCTACAGCCACGTAAGATAAGAAAGCAAACAAAAAAAAATGCAAACCTCCCAGTAGTCCGCCTCATGCCCACATAGCCCTGAACTTGGCATCAAATTCAGTCTTGAGCTCGTTGAATGCCTTACATACCAAGAACAAAGCCCTTCGAGACGTGTTGTCTATTCTTTCTCCTGGCTCGAGTTCTGGCTTGAGCTGATTGGGGTGACCAGGCTTGGAATTTTTCTTTGCGCTGACTCTCTCCGTATCTTCAACCACATCGTCGTCCCAATTTTCCGCAATTATTCTGCTCTCACCAGCACGAATGGAAGTTTTGGGAGAGATTATCCTTGCTGCTCTTTCTTGGCGGTTATGAGACGTTTCTACACCCATTTCGGTAACCTCCTCGTCGGCGAACTTCGCATCTGTCTCGAACTCTCTCGAGTCGCCGCGACCACCGACGTTGAGCATATCCATTATATCAACGTTGTTGCCTCCTTTGGAATTCAAAAAGTTCTCCAGGCTCGTGTTAATGGTTGCCAGTACCATGGAGAAGTCGTTGAGAAGGAACCACACATCACCACGACGGATTCGATTGGCAGCCTCCAGTTGCTGGACGTTCCCATGTTTGAAGAAATCGAATAGATATGCATTCAATGGCTGGCTTTCCGACGACACAGGTACGTACGGAACCACAGAAGCCTCAAGCCATACACCACTGCGGACAGACTCGCAAAGATCTGAGACTGTCGTCCAACTATCGCGATGTCCAGAAAGGGCGTAGAATGGAGACGTGATTTTCGGAGCAGGCTGCTGAGACAAGCTAAGTTCAGCAGCTGATTTGTCTCCTCCGCACTCGACTCCGCTGAATGGGAGATACCGGTCATGTCCTTTGACATGCTGGTCAATAAATGTGGATACATAGCCGGTGTATGTGTCGAGCACCCGACTGTTATGAGCACGAAGTACCTGATCAGCCTCTTTTGGCAACGGCGGGAGAACCACGATGGACGATGCTCGTTTCTCCGCGGCGTGATACGACTCTAACACAGATTGGCGCAATGGGAAACGACCAAAAATATGCGACATTACAAGCATTAGCGTCCGAAGAATATTCTGTCTTTTCTCCTTTTGCTCAATGTCCTTGCAAAGCCCGTCAAAGTAGCCAGAAATAAGAAGGGCATGGAAAGCAAAGCTGGAACTTTCGGTGTAGTAAAGGTGGGAGATACATCCTGCAAAGTTCAATGGAGCTCCTGTACTATCGAGGAGATGATTCCGTCGGAGGTATTCGATGGAAAATCGGAGGAAATGTAGTACTGTCTGTTTCATCTCCGGTCCACCGAGACAAATGCGAGGCTGTGATAGAATTGAGTTGATGGACTTAATCGCCAACGCGCCTTGACTAGAGCCATGCAAAAGAATAAACAAGCGAAGAACCAAGCTCGTAGTGATGGGGAAATGCCCATTGAGGTCTGGGAGTCTCGAGCTGATGAGTCGTTGAATCTTAGCGGTTGGAATATGCTGGAAAACAACGTTGCCCAAGAGATCAAATCCACGACGTCCTGCTCGGCCGGCAGCCTGTCGAAAGTTGAGGGCCGTCAGAAATACAGAGTCTCCCGAGAAGACAACCGTCTTGCATGGCATATTGATACCCAAAGCCAATGTGCCTGTTGCAATGACAACGCGCAAGAAACCCCGTCGAAACAGTATTTCACAAATCTGACGGTACTTTCGATTCATGCCTGCATGGTGCACGCCTATCCCCCTCTCGAGTGCGTCAATGAGCCATTTGTGAATTCCACGCCGTTTGAGCTGCTCTGCATACACAGCAAACTCAGATAATTGCAGCTTCGTAAAGTCTGACAGACTGAACATATCCTGGGGCCTCTCCGGATCAAAAAGCTCGGACTGGCTATTTTCAACAGATGCTGATTCTCTCAGCTGATCCATACGTGACATTGGCTCGTCATTAGAAGCACCTTTCTTCTTGGTAGCCTTGGTAGCCCCCGAGGTCTTCTTCTTCTTGGCTTCTAGCTTCTGTCGCTCGTTCCATTTGTCCATGTCGGATTTCCATTTTGGGCTTGTTGCTTTCCATTTTTCTTCTGCCTCCTGCAACTCGGTCAGCAGATGATAGCATATATATACACATTTGCTTCGATCGTAGTTGAAGAACAATGCCGGAAGCGCGTTTTGAGCGTGAAGCGAGCAGATCAATGGAAGAGTCGAAGATACGATTCCAGAGGCCTCTGAGGATGCAGATAAATTTCCCACTTTACCTACACCGGCAGCAGTTGTGAGTCCTGTATCGGATCCGCTGAGGCGACGTAGAAGGGCTTCAAAGGGCGACTTCCTGTCTTTCATCCATTTCCTGAGTAAATCTTTCAGCGGTTTTTGCCATTCAACGACATGCTTCTTCTGGACTATAGTGGCAGAAAACCGGTTAAATGGATCGAGAGAAACATCAACGGGGAAATCATTGGTTTGCACGTCGTTCATTGCCTTCCACAGAGTCAAACAGTCTCTCGGCTCAAGACTGAAGTCATCTGGTATGCCTCTTGAGCGATCAACCAGGCTGAGAACAGGATGCATGAGCTCCATCCCATCAGCTTTATCAAGTCCCAGGTGTGATGGACCACTAGTTTTAGCAAATCCTTTGAATGAGAAGGCCTGTGGAGGATGATACACATACTTCCTCAGATCAGAGTATCGATGCTGATACTGTATCATTTTCAAGTTGTGTCCATTTGTACCCTGCGCACGCTGAAGCCAGCTATTGAACTCTTCGGGATTGCCAACAGTGGCTGAGAGTGCGATTATGGGGCAAGGAGACAAAAGAAGCAATTGCTCCCAAACGACGCCATCGTCAGCTTGGCCGATACAATGAATTTCGTCGAAGATTATGCGTTTCAGTCGAGGCGTCCATGTCTTAGCATTTGAGGGCGCCAGAAGCATAATTTGAAGAATATGCGGGACGGTGATGAGAATTTGACAAGTTAGGGGATTGTTGATTCGGTGGTCCCTCGTGTGAATGGCCCATACTGACTTGGAGATAGAATTTTCTGGGTAGGACTTGGAGAACCGAGCCATTACCTCAGCGGCAATCTGATTGACGAGTGCTTTGGTGGGAGCAACGTAAACAAGGACTCCGTCGTTGTCTTCCTTGAGCACTTGCCTCATGGCATAGAACCTGCAATACGTTAGGTATACATATCTTAGAGGGAGAGGGAGAGAGAGAAAGAGAAACTCACGAAATGAATGTTTTCCCAGCACTAGTCGGGGCGACAATAAACATGCTCTCCTTTTCATCGATCCGATCTAGTACTTCTCGCTGCCAGCGGTCAGGATTGAAGTCAGGCGTTCGAGAGTCTGGTGAGGAATCCATGCTACGGTCCATGAGGGGACCCCCATGCAGAAGCTGGAAGTCTACTGGGCTAATTCCACCCACAATTCCGGGCACTTTGGATATCGCATCCGAGAGCTTGAAGGATAGAGGTCGTTCGACCTGGATCTCAAGTTGAACTAGTGGCAGGCCAAGGCGTCGACAGACTTTCTCGACGTAGTTCGAGGTATCAGCACTGATGCCTTGCCCGATTTTCATCAGGCGAGCAAGGACGCTCCAGATATGTGTTGCAAGGAGTGTTAACTTCATTTTATCACGTCCTTTCTCAGCATAGACTGCCTGAATCAATGTATCAAGAAGGTAGGTGAGAATCTCCGGTTCCAAAATGCAGCGATCGTCCTTGGACAATCCGGACAAGTACTCTTCAACTTTCGTGGATCGAACCATCGCATCCGTGACCTTCGAGAAATCTCGAAGGCTAACTGCCCATTGTTTTCTCTTCCTCTGCTCTCGCTCAGCTGCTTTTTGCTGAATTGTCGCAGCCGCTACCTCCCTCACCGACGGCCCTACAGACCCCTTAGATCTATTCTTCTGTGTCGAGGGCTGCTTCTCTCTCATGATAAGGGGCTTTTTGTGCCGATCGCTGGAGCGTTCGACGATAATGGTCTCCGTTTGAGACATGCCCACTGATCCCAATAGACTTTCTGCGTAACGCCGCATCTCGGCCATATAGAGCTGATCCCACTTTTGGTGTCGCCAGTCCCGGGGTGTTAAAGCTGCCCTTTTCTGGTCGAGGGGCTTTGAATTATGCCAATGAGTTAGTTCTAGGAACTTCTTGGTATTAATTTCCTCTCCTCCATCAAAAGATTCGTCAATTTCAAGATGGACAGGTTTGAGATGTTCGTCGAAAATGGCATTCCTGAATGGGAGGACCTTAGTGAAGTTTGGAGACTCACCGTTGAGTCTTGAGGTGGGCTCCTTTCTTGATTCCTTGTCACCAAATCTCTCTGCAGGTGTCACCTTTCCAGTGCCATCGTCTGCCCTGTCCATCACCTCACAGCGAAACTTCGTGCTGCAGAGACGGTCTACCAAAGAAGCAAGATTATTGAACGGCAAGAGCGTCGTGGATGTGATGACACCGTTGATACCGAGACTTTCTATCATGGCCTGAACTTGGAAGAACATCCTCCCATCCGCAAGATCAGAGAGATCGCAACGTAAGTTGTGTTTTTTCATCGTATTTCTCCAACATGTTGAGCTGAGCACTTCTCTGCAAATTCTCAGAAATGCATCAAAAAATGCCGTATTCACATTCCCGGGGGCTTGTATCACTCGATCTTCAAGCTTAGCATTTTGCAGAATGACAAGGTGCAAAATCACTGAAGTTGCTCCAGTAGATATCTCATGGAAGCTGTCTAAGGGGACAGCATTGAGCATGACTGCTAGGGATACGACTGAAAGGTATTGGCTTTGCGTCAGGCCTGGATATTCATGGATTGCTATTCTGAGAAGATCAGATAGTGGGGCGAATTTCGAATGTTTCTGCGTGGAACGGCTCTTCTCTTGATCTCCAGTACGTGTGGACTCTGCGGCCTTCGTAGGTTTGCCTTGTTGATCCACCTTTTTGGTTTCTGGGGGTTGCAAGGTATCAAGTGTGTCTGCCCTCGGGAGCTCGTGTACCAGAGAGGCGCTGTGCGCTTCTGCTGAACCTTGGATCACCATGGCCATAACCTGTTAACGGTCAACTTGTGGCTTGCATTTTACGCCCATTTCACAAGTAGGTTACGTACCTTTGTATCCCGGAATTCAAGGTTGTTGATCAGAGCAATGTTGCATCCATGCGTAACAAACCAACAAATCATGAGTCTGAGCCCAAACATCGAGCTCAGTTTAAGAGACTGAGTATCATACTCGTTTGCAACAGTAATATCATTGTCGGTGTTCTCTTGAAAATTATCACTTCCTTTATCTGACAGAACCTTGTCATCATCATTAGTATCACCTCCGTTGCCTTGTTCTTTGTCAATAGCGTCTCCTTCGTGACACATGAACAAATAGGCCCCTGATTGCAGTAAATGTTCTTTGAAAGATTCGGAATGGAAGGTTTTAAATACATGGACATCGAACTTGTGTTCCTGTTGCTCACGAGAAGAAATCGTAATGAGATGTTGGATGATTGCCTCACGAGCAAGAAGGTATCGGATGTCATCAGCACTGCCTACAGGGACGCAGAATGGGGCATTCCGATCGAAGAATACAATCTCAAAAACGCACTTGCGTTGTTGGAGCTTCTGCAAGAATTTTTCGACAAGGTAGGTTGCGTGCAGTAGCTGGAATCCTGGGGAAAAGTCGAGCTTCTCATTGGAGAAGCACTCTAGGAGAAGCGAGTCGCCGTCGATGATGAAGAGCTCGCTCCCCAAAAAGTCGCCAACAAGATCGACGGTTCGAGACCAAAGTCTATTATACCTGTGAAGGGTCACGCAGGCATGTGAGTGAGTATCTTCATAGATAGATGTAAAGAAGGCAGGGTAGCTTACCAGTCAAGCACCTTGTGGGGGTCGCCCAGGGTCGTGGTATCAGCCATTCTCCAGGGAGAACGGAAACTGGTGATCTCACAAGACTCAGAAAGCTATCGAAGACACTACTAGAGGTCTTCAAATCGTGGTGGATAAGGTAATTGAGAAGGTGAGAGGATGAAGAGGGCTGTGATAGAAGCAGTGAAGCCAACGAGGCTGATATGCCACTCCAGCCTTGCAAACGGGCTTGTTAAAGGCAGCAAGGCACCCCGCATAGTTATATATAGTAATTATTTGACAAACCAAAGCTTCAGGTTGCAGAGTCATGCAGAGATACCTGACAAGTTTAGCATCCATAATTTATCTAAGGATAGACTGTGGCTTGTACCTAATAGCCGGTGCAATCAACCAAA
This sequence comes from Talaromyces atroroseus, assembly GCF_001907595.1. Lineage (NCBI taxonomy): Eukaryota > Fungi > Ascomycota > Eurotiomycetes > Eurotiales > Trichocomaceae > Talaromyces > Talaromyces atroroseus. The sequence continues at coordinate 1,043,552 of NW_017971442.1, forward strand.
TCAGTGATCATGAGAGAGTAAAGCAACACAACAAGCTATCTAGGCAAGTTTCTATGTAAAGCTTCGATGGAATTATTTTCATATGGCATATCCCGGTAGGTATGATGGGTTAGGAAATAACCAGGTTGAGAGTAGGTAAGGTATAGAGGAAGTCTTCCGTACTTATGAAAGAATGGATGAGATTTTCGATCAGCACCAGACTACCCAGCTATCGGTGCCCTTTAGAACCCGACAGCAATATAACCCAACCTCATGGTGGTATGCAGTAGTAAAAGTAGTGAAGTTTACCTGGGTATATAGAGGGGAGCAGCTCTTATCGATAAGAGATCAAGCCGGAAAAAACCCACCCGAGACAAAATTTAAGCAAATCCCCGCAAGCCTTCACTCAACCTCCGCGAAACAAAACAAGATCGATCTTCTTTCATTGCATTCTTTGCTTTTGGGATTTCTCATCTTTGCCCTGCCAGTACCATACTCAAAACTTTGCCCTACTGCCTGCAATCGAAAGCGAGAACACCCCCCCGATAATCCAAGAATAAGAATGAGCTCCTCAGATCCCATCGTCGCGTCGTATGACGTGTTTCTCACAGACTCGCAAATCGCACGATATGTTCTTCAATACCCTGACCGCGAGCTTAACAATGATAAACCTTACGAAGATCAAAACAGACCCAAACCCACTGGTCTCCGACTCAAGCCCAAAACGGGCCTGGTCGAAGTCGAAGTGCCTATCAACACCTCATCTGATGTTTACGATGTGAATAAAGGGCTGAAGTACGGAGAAGCGATGAAGCAGAGCCGTGTACTGAGAGAAGGAGGCGCTTTTGGACTCGCAGGCGGGTTTAATTCGCAGAGCGGCGCTGCTGCAGCGGCTAGTCGCGTGAAGATGGAGGGCGACAATGGAATGCAGGATGTGAAGAGTTCGAAAACCCAAACGATCCTACGAAATCAGACTCTTGCGGGCAGAATAAAGGAGCCTGAAGATGGCGAACCCGTTTATATGCTTGGAGCTTTTAGAGGATGTACGTTGTGATTTTTCATTCCCCTTTCTTACGCACTTCTTTTTTTTTCTTTCTTTTGTCAGTCCGAAGTGCTAAGGCTAATTACCAAATTGTTTAGCCAATTTCTTTCTTTCCCCGGTGACAGCAGTAGTACAACTACGCCCCCAGCTACATCATCTTGATGCATCCGAAGAGGTGTCCAGAGCACGAATTACGCGTGGGAAAAAGGACCTCGAAGAGGACGGCGCAGTCAGGGAAGCCGAAGCCAGAGCCGTCGATGTCAAGGTCAAATCGGCAGAAGCTGGCGAAGCTGCTCCGCCGGGTAATATGGAGTTATTAAAGAAGATACAGGACGAGAAATGGGAATCATATGAGTGGCTAGATTCAGAGGTAAAACTGTGACCTCTAGTGATCGTGAGACGACTACTGACTTTGAGCCGTAAAACAGACCGAAGAAGCGTGGGTTACGTATGAGAATTATATGATTCATCAGAATCCAGAAGAACTTCCCCAACTGCAAACTGCCCTTGACGGTGAAGGCTATCTGGATGTGATGAGTGCGCCTCGAGTCGATCCTGCACGTCCCGAGATGACCGGATGGGCGATGAAACAGAACAGAAGGAAGCAAAGAACCAGAGATAGTTAATTATAATGCGATCGACTCATTTCCTATAGCATTTCTGATTCCGGAACATTTTCTCGGACTCTACCAGCAAATACATAGAACTTAGACACGTAGAAAATTCACGAAAGCAATCAGAGTCGAAGGCCATCCGCCAATCACATAAAAGGGGCGGCCCAAGTGGAGCGCATCACGTGACATCCCGATTACAATTGCTCGCGCGACAAAAACGCCGATCCGTTTTTTTTCTTCTCCCCTGTCGAGTTCGTCTTTTTTCGTTCCTTGTCTTCATCCTGTTTCTATTATCTCTGCTGTCGCCTATTTTCAGTAGAGCGTAGGAGCTGGGATCGTATCTTCTATCCTTTCTTTTTTTTCTCTCGTCTTTTCCGCTTCTAGTTCGATTCAAAAGCGTGGAAGGTCTTCTTTTTTTGTCTTCTTTTTTTTATTTACCTATCCTGCGATATTTCTTCTATCACAATCTCACCCTCTTTTGCGCTGGCTTTCGGCTGCTCTTTTGATATAGGCATACTTTCGATGCTTTGTTAATTTAATATTGAAATTCGCCTTCCAAGTCCATTGACAAGCAACCAGCCATGTTGACTCGTGCTGCCCGTCGCAGGAATGTCTTCCATCATCTACGCCTGTCAACTGAGCAATTGCCTGTGCCATGGCTCTGCCCGGCTAATGTTCGACTCCATACACAACTAAACCGACCCGAAAATGCCCCTGGTTCTTCATCCTCTACACCGTCGACGTTGCGCCGCCGCCGGTCCTTCTCTCAACCTGTCCGACATCTCGCAACGACCGCTGAAGAATCGTCACTTTTAAATTTAAATCATGACACAACTCATATTTCCTTTGAGAGTATGGGATATCCGAGTGCGACTTCTCAGGGTTATGGTGAAACATGGACACTACCGCCTCTCTATAACGAACCTGCCATCGTGATACAGGAAAGCCAGTTGACCACGGAACCTTCGTTGAAAAGGTCACGCGGTGTTGGAGGTACCGTTAGCAATATGCTGGCTAGGTTTACAGTTGCTCTCAAGACTCGAGACGTTGAAAATGCGGCGCGCGTGCTCGACCGCATGGCGCAGTTTTATGATCCAAAAGATCCCGTGTTCTTGGATCTACACAACCGATATCTCGAGCTGGTAGTGACCGACATGATTGCGAATCAGAGTAGGGAAGAAGCCCTGCAGAAAGCAGCGAGTGTGCAGGTGTGGTTTGAGGTCAAACTGCCTCAGGGAAATCTAAAGCCTAATGCCAGGACCATGGCCGTTATGTTGCGAATGGCCCTTCGAATCTTTCATGGTTCAAAGCGCGAACGCCTTGTGAGAAGATATTGGAATATGGTCCAGCAGAATTCTTTTGAGGATGAAATCATGTATATGAATGATCTTCTCACGGAACGGGATCTAGGTGAAATCTCACAGGTAAGGCTTTAGTTCTTTTTCTGTTATCGGAATGATGAGAAGCTTACAAGATTCCCGTTAATCTAGATCTGTCCCACGGGGATACCAAATTTCGAGACAAAACCCGAGGAGACCGAAGAGACTCCCGCCCCCGTCGATGATGTTCAGGTACTTGAGACCCAGCAAAAGGGACTTGGTCTTTCGTCACTAAAGAAAACATTGTCGTTATTTCCTAAAACTGATAAAATCATTGATTCGGACGATTTGGACTCAGAAGAATCTAAAGAGCGGCGACGCACACGGCAGCTGGAATTGGAGAAGAAAGCTGTGGATACTGCCAAGGAGCGTTGGCAAAGAGAAATGGCCGCCATGAGAGCTGCCGGCGTCGACACTTCTGGTGGTGGCAAAACGATGAGTGATCTTCTGGAACAGTGGTTTAACGATTTAGTTGTCAAAATCAAAGAAGAGATAGCCCTTGTGCCATCTGCAAAGAGTCGTACCCGCGGCGGCCTTGAGAATTCAGAAAGAGCTGACTATGGGATCTTCTTGCGTGCTTTGCCGCCTGATACGCTGGCCGCTGTCACGGTGATGCACATGATTCATCTGTTTGCTCGGGCTGGTGTTGAGAAAGGTATTAGGGTCCCAGCGGTGGTGACATCTCTCGGGCAGGAAGTTCAAAACGAAGTGGTCGCCCAGGCAATGCTTGCTCGAGTCGAAGACGATCTCCGTCGCCAAAAGTTGATTAAGAAGGTGATGGAAACCCGCAACAAAAAAGAAGGTCGTATGCAGTTCAAGAACCTTGTGAAACAGAACGAACATCTGGATCCCAATTGCGCTTGGCCAGTCGAGATTCATGCTAGGGTAGGGGGTGTGTTGCTGTCTCTCTTGTTTGACTGTGCGAAAGCACCTGTGCCCCAAGAAGATCCAAATACCAAGGAACGCGTCATCATCATGGAGCCCGCCTTTCAACATTCATACGAAATTTCCCGAGGAAGAAAGTTCGGTGTCATACATGCTCATCCTCAAGTCAGCCGGAGACTTATTCGCGAGGCACCTAGTGCCATTCAAGCTCGTCACATGCCGATGTTATCCGAACCCAAGCAGTGGTCTCAGTTCGATGAAGGTGGTTTCCTGGGCTACCGCAGCCATATGATGCGCTGCACACCTGGCGACACCCTTCAGAAGACTTACATGAAGAAAGCCCTTGAAGATGGCGGCCTCCCAGAAGTTCGCGCTGGCTTGGACATTCTGGGGAAAACAGCATGGACCATCAACAACGACGTGTTTGATGTCATGCTAGAAGCGTGGAACTCTGGCAAGGGTTATGCCAAAATCCCTCCACTCGACCCAGAGATCCCAATGCCAGTCAAACCCGAAGAAGGCGACGCAGAGGGCCTCAAATTGTACAACCACAAGCTCCGTGAAGTGGAAAACCTTCGATCCGGTCTCCATTCGCAGAGATGTTTCATCAACTTTCAAATGGAGATTGCTCGCGCATACAAGAATGAGACATTTTACCTCCCTCACAATATGGATTTCCGTGGTCGCGCTTACCCACTTCCGGCGTATCTGAATCAGATGTCCGCAGATAATGCCCGTTCTTTGCTTCTATTCAAAAAGGCTAAGAGGCTAGGCGCAACTGGTTTAAGATGGCTGAAGATCCATCTTTCCAACGTCTATGGATATGACAAGGCAAGTTTGAAGGAAAGAGAAGAATTCGCCATGGAGCATCTGGACGACATTCTTGATTCGGCTAATAAGGGCCTGCATGGTCGGAGATGGTTCTTGGAAGCGGAGGATCCATGGCAGTGTCTTGCAGCTTGCTGCGAATTACGAAATGCGCTTCAATTGGAAAACCCTGAAGATTACATGTCCCGATTGCCCATTCACCAGGATGGCTCGTGTAACGGTCTTCAGCACTATGCGGCGTTGGGAGGAGATATGGAAGGTGCTCAACATGTCAATCTAGAACCTGGTGACCGGCCCAAGGATATTTACACCGGTGTCGCCGACTTTGTCACTGAGAAGGTCGATCGGGATGCTGCAGCCGGAAATGAAATCGCCAAACTTCTTCAGGGCAAAATCAAGCGAAAGATCGTCAAGCAGACTGTTATGACTAACGTGTACGGTGTCACCTTCGTTGGTGCGATCCGTCAGGTTCGGCGACAGCTTGCTGCACACTACCCAGGGCTTGAATCAGTTTCGGGTATCAGCAAGTACGTTGCAGCAGCTATTTTCGAAGCACTAAGCACCATCTTCAGTGGCGCCCATTCGATTCAATACTGGCTGGGTGACTGTGTCACTAGAATTAGTCAAGCCGTATCCCCGGATCAACTCGACGTTCTCACTAAGAAGGCATTAAAAGACAATTCTTCACGTGGTAAGAGCAAAAAGGATAGCGATATGGATCCTCTCAAAATGTTTAGATCCACTATTATCTGGACTACACCGTTGGGTCTCCCTGTGGTTCAGCCTTACCGAGCGTCGAAATGTCGTCGTGTTTACACCACGCTGCAGAGTTTGCAACTTCTTAGGGATACAACATCGGAAAATGTCTCTAAGCGCAAGCAACTGCAGGCTTTTCCTCCGAACTTCATTCACTCACTGGACGCCACCCATATGATGCTTTCTGCTATTGATTGCCACCGCAAGGGACTCGTATTCTCTGCTGTCCATGATTCTTTCTGGACACATGCATGCGATATCGACACGATGAACATTGCTTTGCGTGACTGTTTCATTCGGATGCATACGGATGATATTATCGGAAGACTGGCGGCCGAGTTCCGTGCGCGCTATGATGGCTATATCTTCTTGGCTAAGATCCCAGAGAGCTCCCGCATTGCTAAAGAAATATCTTCCTATCGCAAGGCAAACCACACCAAGAATTCACAGACGGCAGAGCTGTTGTTGGAGCATCAACGACAGACTCTCCTCCGATCGGATGATCCAGTGTTGCAAGAGAAAGGCCGTGCCATGAAAACAGCAGCGAGCATTTTCGAAAACATGAATGGCACTCACAATGATTTGGCGGTAGCCTCTACCCTAGGTGAAACTGGAGTGGGTAATATCAGCATCGACCAGCGACAGCACACTTCCTTTAGCCCTTCAATTATTGACCAGAAGGACCCCGCTGTGGTCAGCTTGTTCACCGATCTTGACCCGCACGTGAACCCTGAAGCCGACGGTGAGCAGACGACCGAGGAAGAAAGGATGCTTGCTGAGCCGGAGGCTCAAGAAGTAGAGGAAGACGGTGAAAACGAGAAGCCTCGTCGGCAAGCCAAGCCGAAGATGATATGGGCGTGGCTGCCACTTGAGTTCCGTGATATTCCCAAGAAGGGAGAATTCGACGTCAAGCGATTGAAGGACAGCCAGTATTTCTTCAGCTGATCTATCACACGAAGAAATGCTCCTTATTAATGTTATATTGTAAATTAGATTTTGTTGCAACAGGACGTGTACAGGGAACCATGTATTATTTATTTACGCACGGCGTTGGTTTTTTGTCAGCATTTGGTTGGAGTTTTATTATTATACAATGCACGCCACACGTCAGCCATGCATCAACACATGTGTATATAAATATATAATCATCTATCTATATTATATTTGGAATTCTTATGCCTTGAAATTGGAGTTGTACTTCCTCAATCCAGTATAGGTTAGCGCCGTCCCGTCCGGAGCAAATCTAAAAATGTGTGGAGCCCCGCACTCTTCCTTAGTCCGTCTCGCATCTTTCTCGCCTCTGCCGCTCTTCATCACTTCTTCGTCGAAGGTCAATTGTAGGCCTAGGGGTTTCACTCGGGAAAAGAGAAGACCTTTCTCTCTCGTCAGCCGACCTGGTGGCGGGTTGAGACAACTTCGCGCCATGCCTTTACTACTCCGGTAACACTTTGTATCCAGAGTGGTCATCCATTGCGCAGCTTGAGTTGCTGTCTTATAGACTGCTGCAAAACTATGTCTGCGACAATACATCATCCTTCGGAATCTCCTACGCAGTCGCAAACTCCCGGGCTGGATACCCTCGCCGAAAGCTCCGAGTACGCCCTCGAGCAATTGCGCCTCGCGCGTGAGGCCGAACTGGACGACGCATCTTCTACCAAGACAGATCATAACCATCATCTACGGCACCAAAAGTCGGCCAGCCCGTCAGCTGATTACCCCAATTTCAAAGTACCCGCCATTCGTAACTCTCTCTCCGATGCAAGATCAGCTATACGCAAGCATTCCGACACGTCGGCAGTACGCCGCCGGATCAGTCGTGCCTGCGACCAATGCAACCAGCTGCGGACTAAATGCGACGGACAAAGTCCGTGTGCACACTGCACTGGTGAGTTAGATATCCATCTCACCTAACACATTGGGAAAACTAAACTAAATCTGTCTTTTCCTTCTTTTCTTCCCGGTTGTGAAATGCTATAGAATCCGGTCTAAGCTGTGAATATGTCCGAGAAAGAAAAAAGCGCGGCAAAGCCTCGAAGAAAGATCTGGCAGAAGCAGCGGCCAAGGCGGCTGCTGCAAATGGGTCGCGGGTTGTTATATCAGATCCTGCGGGCTTTGATACGGCTTCAGACCCATCTCCAACATCAGGGAAGCATCCGAAATTGCATATGATTCAAATCGATGATACAGAACAGCAATTCCAAGAGACGCAGACTGATCAGCCGGGGGGTAATACCTTGCATGAAATATCCCAGCAGCCGCAGTCGGTGCCACCACCGCAAACACGATCAAGGCAGTATTTTGCTGCGAACATGAATTCCATTGCGATGAATGGCTATGGTCAGGTACACGACGCAGATCGGTCATTTATTCAGGTGCCTAATCTGCGAGACTTGCAGTCACGCTCCCCATCCTCACTTGTTCCCGCTGGGCTTAATGGGTTCCATGACACATATAACCTGGTTGACCACGGTGCAACAAATATAAACCCCTATCAGTTTGCAAATTCTGGAGAAGATACATCTGCAAACCAGTTCGTTGGCCTTGATCCTCCAGCACAGTCTCCTGGATGGCTGCCCCTTCCAGGCCCATCCGTGGGGTTCCCGCCATTGAGTATGTCCACGGGCCTCGCCAGCACTCTCAAATATCCTGTTCTGGAGCCCGTGATACCTCACATAGTGTCTATTATTCCGCAGTCACTGGCATGTGACCTTCTTGACCTTTACTTTGCCAGCTCATCCGCTTCGCATATTTTCCCGCAGTCACCATATGTGGTTGGGCATGTATTCAGAAAGAACTCCATCTTACATCCGAGCCAACCTCGCACATGCAGTCCAGCCTTATTAGCGAGTATGCTATGGGTAGCAGCACAGACCAGTGACGCGGCATTTTTGACATCTCCACCATCCGCACGTGGAAGAATTTGCCAGAAATTGTTGGAGCTTGCAGTTGGGCTACTTCGACCTTTGATACATGGTCCCACGCCAGGAGAAGCTTCTCCAAACTACGCTGCTAATGCGGTAATTAATGGTGTCGCATTGGGTGGGTTTGGCGTATCGATGGATCAACTAGGTGCCCAGAGCAGCGCTACAGGGGCAGTCGATGATGTAGCCACCTACATTCATCTGGCAACTGTTATATCAGCAAGCGAGTACAAGGCGGCGAGCATCCGGTGGTGGGCAGCAGCATGGTCATTGGCGCGAGAGTTGAAACTTGGACGTGAGCTTCCGCCAACACCTTCGCAGCCACGAGGGCCTACAAGAGATGGCAACGTCGAGATGGAGCTCAAGCAGTCGCGGGAAAATGGCGCCTCTAATTCAAACGGTCATGTCACCGAGGAAGAGCGTGAAGAGCGCAGGCGCATATGGTGGCTTCTTTATGTAATGGATCGCCATCTAGCCTTATGCTATAACCGGCCCTTGACGCTCCTAGATAAAGAGTGCGAAGGCCTCTTACAGCCGATGAATGACGATGTCTGGCATGCTGGCGATTTTTCAAATGCCGGCTATCGACGAGCAGGCCCAAGTTTCGAGTGTAATGGCCATGGCATGTTTGGGTATTTCTTGCCTTTGATGACTATTCTCGGCGAGATTGTTGATCTCAATCACGCCCGGAACCATCCTCGATTTGGTGCTCATTTTCGAAGCAGCAGGGAGTGGGATAGCCAGATTGTTGAGATCACCCGACAGCTTGATGTCTACGAGCAGAGCCTGCGGGAATTTGAAGCCCGGCATGCCGCGTCTCTGGGTAATTTTGGCAACGAAAATGAATCTGGCATCAACCCGCAGCCCACAGGAATCGACCATGTCAGCCCATCAGCCAGGTCGTCGAGCACCGCTGGGTCTCGAATGAACGAATCCTTAATGCAGACGAGGATGGTTGTCGCCTACGGTAATCATATTATGCACGTGCTACACATACTCCTAGTTGGAAAATGGGATCCTATCTCTCTACTGGATGACAACGACTTGTGGATCTCGTCAGAGGCTTTCATCACGGCTATGGGACATGCCGTCAAGGCCGCAGAGGCGGCTTCTGATATTTTGGAATACGACCCTGATCTGAGCTTTATGCCGTTCTTCTTTGGCATCTATCTTTTGCAAGGGAGTTTTTTGTTGTTGCTAACAGCCGATAAATTGCAAGCCGACGTCGATCCCAGCGTTGTCAGAGCATGCGAGACGATCGTTCGCGCGCATGAGGCTTGCGTTGTGACGTTGAACACAGAGTACCAGGTATGCCTTTTTCTTCTCTACTTTTTGCTAGCTTGTTCACTGACGGATAACCTTCAGCGAAATTTCCGCAAAGTCATGCGCTCAGCTCTGGCACAAGTGCGTGGCCGAATGCCCGACGATTTTGGCGAGCAACAGCAAAGACGGCGCGAGGTGCTTTCCCTTTACCGATGGGCAGGCGATGGCAGCGGACTGGCTCTGTAGGGGGACTATAGCAAGTCTGTTTGTACTTCAACAATGACTATATGGCATGGACTTGGGGGTCAGCACTGGTAGGATGGAAATGAAAACCAAATCGAAGAGTTGTGCTTAGCCATTTCGATGCGTGTCTGGCGGATTGATTATTTAGTTGCCGAATACCCCTGTATTGTATATGTACAACCCTGCAGTATGCGATTTTCCCATAGCAATATACGTTGTATTTTTTTTTCCCCTGTCATTAGTTACAATATGTATTGTATATATATGTGAAATGTAATTATTCCGCTATGATTGGTTTGCGAGACTTCGCGCTATGACGTCCTTTGTCCACCGATAAGCTTATCTTATCCGGCATGTTCTTCTAACCGATCTACTTCTTTTCTTCTCGTCGCTTGCTCGACAACGAGCAAAAGACTGGGTAACAAAGGGGGGGTGAAGAAAACTGAGCTCCCAACTGACATGAACCAATAACAATGCTCATGCCAGGCAGAACGACAATCTCTATAAGAGGGACTGCTGGCAGCCTCCTCGTTTCGCAAAAGGCGACAACAACAACAGGAGGAACACTATCTTCAGCACGAGTGTGCCCATACACCCACTCAAATATCATCAACTATCAACCCAAAATAACAAAACGCCACCTCGGAATCCCTCCGCAGTACCTCCTCGACGACTACATCCCACGCTACCAACTCCTGACCTCAATCGACAGCGCCAAAAAGCGATCTCTCGCCTACTCGCACCTCCGCAACTGCAACCTCTGCCCGCGGCTATGCGGCGTAAACCGCTACGAAAGGACAGGCGTATGCCTCATTGGTGCAGAAACGGTCAAAGTCAACGTAATCGCACCCCACCGAGGCGAAGAACCTTGTATCCAGGGCCACCACGGATCCGGATCCGTATTCTTCTCCGGCTGCAACCTGCGCTGCGTGTTCTGTCAGAACCACGACATCGCGCATCAGCGGAATGGGTTCGATCTCACACCGGACGAGCTCGCGGAATGGATGCTCAAGCTCCAAGAAGTCGGGAACGTGCACAATATCAATTTCGTGACTCCCGAACATGTTGTTCCGCAAGTTGCGTTGGCGATTTTGGCCGCGAGGGAGATGGGGTTGAAGGTGCCTATTGTGTATAATACCTCTTCTTTCGATTCCATCGAGTCGTTGAAGCTTATGGATGGGCTGGTGGATATATATCTGCCGGATTTCAAGGTGTGGGACTCGTCGACGTCGAGACGCCTGTTGAAAGCGGATAATTATGCCGAAGTGGCGAGGGATTCGATCAAAGAAATGTATAGGCAGGTGGGAGATTTGAGTTTTACGTCTGATGGCGTTGCGCAGAGAGGTGTGTTGTTGAGACATCTTGTTATGCCGGGGAAGGAGGGTGAAGGGAGAGAGATTATGAGGTGGTTGGCACAGAATGTTTCGACAGATTTGTATGTGCATGTTATGGAGCAGTATCATCCGGATGCGCATGTAGGGAAGAAGCGAAGGAAGGTGGCCTCGGGGAAAGATGATGAAGACGAAACTGTCAGATATGCAGATATCAATAGAGCCGTGACTGATGACGAGTTGGGCTCGGTAAAGCAGGCAGCTCGAGACGCTGGCTTGTGGAGATTTTGTGAGGTTTCGGATCAGCCTGGATTTCATCTATAATGTACACATCGCCTAAAAATATGCTTCATACGAAAATACCTGAACCTGCATGTAAGATATGAATAAACCTAAAACCACTCGATACGGGAATGAAAGTTGTGTTTAATGTGTGAATTCCTGCCAATCTGCCAAATATTCATATGTGATACATTCTCAAACAAGTAATGAAATCGAGTAAACTAGTAACCTGTATCATACAATTAAATATCGCGTACAAGCCTTGCTCCAGTCCAGGCATATAGATAATTATGCTGATACCAGTTTACACTGTTACGAAATTAGTAAAGAAGATGAAGACCCGCTGAAGACAGAACTTACAAACTGGTTCGTCCTGCGATGCGAGGATGCGTAGCCCACGATCCACCTAGTACAATGTTATGTTTTCCATCGAAGAAATCGGCTATCAACAAGGGCGGTTAGTCTCCTATCGTATCCACTTAACAGAAGATGTAATTACCAGTGTATCCAGGATAGACCTCCATCTCCTGGAATCCCTCATGTCGATTCAACGGGGTGCTGGTCCATTCCCATACACCGCCCAATTCACCTTGTCCAGCGAGTTTATCGCCATTGGGGGTAATAGGGACGGGGTGCCAATTCTTAAATCCGACGTTGGCGTCAGACAGATCGATGAAAACGGGCTCTGAGGATGCAATTTTGGTTCGACTTCCACTTCTGAGGGTTTTCGAGTGTCCATTGCTAACATATATATGTTAATTAAAGTAGAACTCCTTCTGGATCAGATGTATAGCTTGCTCACCTTACACGGTCGACGCTGTCAGGGGCATGTCCCCGCTTAAGCGCCGCAGCATGCTTATAAATGGACCTCGCTTCCTCAAAAGTGGGAAGTCGACAACCCTTCCATGCAGCATATCCGGCCAATTCGTCATATGACGCCATGACCGGCCAGTCTGCTGCCCAAGCGAATGGTAATAATCCAAAGACCGTTCGCACGGCGTACTCGTCCATGGTATTGCCGTGTCCATTTGAAACTCCATTCGTATGGAGTCCGTTGAAAGTGTTGTTCCAGCTATTCGCAGCTTGGATCACCCATGAGGCCGGTATACGATGTATTCCTGCTTCCTTCATGTAATGTGCATATTCCCTGTTAGTGATGGCGCGCCCCTGAGCCTCGAAAGAATGTACGGCGACATTTCTTTTTGGTTTCTCATTGTCCCAGCCAAAAGATTCCTTTGGCATGCTACTGAGATCCGAATCATCCAGCCCAACCGTAAATGCCAGTTCAGGAATTCTGAACCACTGGTTTGGCTTCGCGTTTTGCTCTGCAATGAGCGCCATTTTCTCAAAATCTGGTTTTTTAACTCCTAAGGGAGCCAAGATTTTATCACTCTGTAGAAGCATGTATAAGAATGTTTCCAGGTGCATGACCTCATGCTCAAACCCAATCCAAAGAGCTTCGCCGAGCAATCGGTTCCTTGATAAGCCTTCCATTCTCAGGAGAGACTGCACCCGACTGCGAACATTTTCCTGGTACTGCAAAATTTCTCCTAGGGCAGGCCATTCATCAGGTATTTCACTGTGGTCGTGGCACTGCTCGGGATTATCCACATCCGGGTCAATACCGCGTTCAAAAATCTGCGGATAATATTTCGGATCCGTAAGCTTGCCACGCGTTGCACGGGTCAAGTGAATGTCTACCCGAAAGTCAGTATAGTGTCGTTACACTTTTCTGCACATGCTAGGTAGTAGCTACTTACCAAGGAACGTGGGGATGTGTCCTAGGTAAAAGATTAAAGCATTTCTCAGCTTGATCGGCTTAGAGATCAACCCATCCCGAGGGACCATCGTCTTCGAGACAATATCCCAAGCTGTCCAGAGTGACCTCCATTCTTCCCAGGAGGGCACCGGATTAGGCGCATACTCAGCTGGAAGAGTTGGGTAACTGACGCTTGACGGTGATAGCATATTGAGATCTAGAAAGATGAGTTAGCGCAAGTCCACTAGCCTGTGCGTACAGATTGATGCGCGTCTTGACTATCCAGTCCAGGTAGTGAATCAAATGGTAGTGAAACTGATCGAGCTATGCTGGATAGTATATACTATGCAGGGATGCATGTACAAAAGAGACAAATGCGGGGAAATCTTGACGTACGATAATTGTCCAGACTATTTCCCAACGCTGCCACGTTGATGAGCCCCGCGTTACGCCACAGTTCGTCTCTTTCGCGGGAGTCGTATTTGTATGCTTCTTCAAACTTGACTCTTTCTCCCTTGCTGACTGATACACCATTGATGGATACATCTTTCGTAGGCACATAAAACGCCCGATGGCAGCCATCAACTTCGTCATACGAGCATTCGATATCCCATTGGTCCAGTTTGAACGCCTCATAGCCTAAGACGGCGTTGGCATGGACTAGCGCATTTCTATAGAAGCGAAGAGTGGTGCCCTTCGAATCATTATAAGCGCGGTAGACTCTATCTTTGTCTTTACAGCCATCAAGGCCAATGATAATGGAATCAGTTGGGCCTAGAAGTTCGGCATATTGACGCAAGAAATCTGCAGCTTCCTCTCGGTTGAAATTTCCTATAGATGATCCCATCGAGAGAACACATGTGGGATGCCGTCTGTTCTGAGGGTTCTTCATCCACTCCAAGGCATCGTCATAGGTACCGTGGAGGCCGCGGAAGCGAACGTATTGGTAGGAATGAGGAGAAGCCTGCGCAAAAGTACGTTGGAGTTCCTCTAATGACAAATCCAGAGCGTAGTAATCTACTCGCTTCTGCAGGCTTTCAAACTCCCTTAGCAGGATCTCGATCTTACGGAGGTTCCTAGAATTGTTTTTGTTAAAATTCCAGCGGTAAGAAGGAGGTTAAAAAGGTGCCATCGACAGCTCTGCATGGCTTGTGATATTCGGCATGTCCGGGAAAATAAACACACCCGCTACCCAGCTCCACCAACTGTGATTGATCTGGAAGTCTCTCGGCAATAGTCCTCGCATGCTTTTCCAATACTTCAATCTCTGTATTAGTCAGGTAGTATTCGTCTAAATACGTAATCTCCTCGAACAGACGCAGCCCTGCAGCATCGTATAGCAACAGGGTGGGAAAGGAGCGGTCCTTGCCCTGGGGAGGACTCAAGCCATCTTGAATAGCCGCGGCAGCCGAAAAGGTGGTATCGTTTTCACGGATGTCAACGATATCGACCGAGCTGTTCGCAAGAAGAGCTGGAGACATGGCGGCAGTTGCTTAGTGTAGTAAAAGGGGGCAGTTTCCCGGCTGTCGATGATTCTTATGAAGAATAAGTAGGCTATGGCCCCGTCCACAGGAGAAACCTATTTTATGTAACTATGTCAGAGACAAGATACGTAATGACAAGCGCATTAGGTACCTAATTAATAACTCAGAAGAGCAGGGCCCTTGCTCTAGATATGCAACTAACAGTAACACGGACAGCTACCCCACAAACCCATGGGCCAACAGCCGTCTGGATTCGACAGGACCGCTGGTCTCCATGCCTGCAAACAACTGCTACACAACATATGATTTTGAATCAGGCTGGTTGGTGCCTTGTTTGGCTGCTGCGGGGCCCAGGAGCGTCATGGAGTAGGCAAACACGCTCCTATGGGCCAGACACGAGGGGCATGACGGCGGCGATCCGCACTGCCTCGATGAAGAATGAAGACGGGTCCATGTCCGATGCAACAAGACAAGAAAGCTATCATCAGCGGCATAAGCAAGATTCCATGATCAATATGGAAGTAAGGCAAGTCATAGGACCACCGGCCAATCGGGACGCAGCGCCTGGCTGTTTGCTTTGTTTGCTTTGTTTGCCCTGTTTTCTGTGTTTGCCCGGTGGAGCCTAGCGCCTTCTATTTCTGGGTCAAGATTAGATAAGCTTTTCGATCTAAGGCGGCTAGTCGATATCGTCGTATGTAGATAACTACGTAGTAGATAGAGTAATCACAAAAACATCCCTTGTCTTCTTATCTATCGATTGTTGCCTAGTTCCTGGCTCCTTGATTCATGCGGGTGGGCATTCAAGGATGTCTTGCCAGCATAAAATCCTGTACGTTGAGATAGATTAGTTGCTCCATGCTTGTTTACCTGGCGAGTCTATGCATGCACTAGGAACTTAGATGCAGCAATTTAGAGGCATTCTACAATTAGACACGGAGGTCGGCGCAACTCCTGAATCCAGTCTAGCCCGGGTCTAATTTCATATCCACAGATGTTTACTCCATATAAAGGAAAGATTTGTACATGTAACTATTTCCAACAGAGGCAACGAAGAGGGATAGCTTATTTCGGATAATCTTTGACGTGGTAGCTCTTCAGTTTCACAAATTGGTCAAACCCAAACTTGCTTAGTGTCACGCCTCGTCCGGAGTTCTTCCATCCGGTCCAAGCCAGATCCTACTCAATTTGTTAGTCTCAGAGAGAGGACGAGGTTGAAAAAAAAAGGGGGGGGGGAACATACCGGACTTGGGAAATCGGCCCGGTTGATGAACACCGTGCCGGCTTCAATCTTGTCGATAATCGACTCCGCTGCCGCAACGTCTTTTGTCCATACACTAGCTGTAAGACCGAATTCGCTGTCATTCATCAGCCTCACGGCTTCTTCATCACTCTTCACTCGCATGACTGGGATAACGGGTCCAAAGGTCTCTTCTTTCATAACAAGCATATCATGCGTGACGCCAGTGAGAAGCGTGGGCTTCACAAAGTTACCATCGGGGGGCATGTTCTTGAATGTTTCATTTTCTGGAGTTTCATCCTTTGCACCGTGGGCCAAAGCTTCTGCAACATGTGCATTGAATGTCTCCTGGGATCGTCGCGAGATGACGGGTCCAATCTGTGTATTCTTATCGAAAGGATCACCAACCCGGTACTTGCTGAGGACTTTCTTAACTTCCTCAACAAACTGGTCGTGAATACTCTCGTGTACATAGACCCGCTCGATGGCGCAGCAACTTTGTCCGCTGTTGAAAATAGCCCCATCGACGATTTCTTCCGCAGCCCAAGGGATGTCCACATCACCGCGGATATAGGCGGGGTCTTTGCCTCCAAGCTCAAGACCAACATTGATAATCCGATCTGATGCAGCCTTCTGGACCGCCAATCCTCCGGCAACGGAACCAGTGAAACAGATATGATTGACGAGCGGCGATCGAATAAGGACTTGCAACTGAGCCAAAGACCCGCAATGGAAGTATTGTATCACGTCCTGTGGGAGTCCAGCTTCTTGAAAAGCAGACGCGACCTGCTCAACTACTGTGGGAGTTTGTGGAGAGGGTTTTAGAATGACTGCGTTTCCAGCGAGGATAGCAGGGATCAAGCTGTTAACGAGGATGAGGTAAGGGTACTGCTCAAAAGAAGACGTGAGATCAGTTTCAAGTCCTAAAATTCCCAGAGACAGAGATATGCAACCCACATTCCATGCAAAAATAATCAATACGACTCCGACGGGCTTTCTTTTGATATAACGTTTGAAACCCTTCTCCGGCTCACCGTCCACGGTGCCTTCTTCCCCAAGTATCGAATTGCTGGCGCGATTCAAGAATTCTCCTCTTTTGATCGCTGTGGCAACTTCGCCGCCCGTGTATGCGATGGGCCGGCCCATCTGCTCGGTTATCTCCTGTCCCAAGGCATCCTTCTTCTTAGCGAGAATCCCCAGGGCTCGTGCGACAATTTCTTGACGTTGGGCTAAGGTCGTATTTTGCGAAAATGAGCGGAAAGCCTTCTGTGCAGTCTCCGGGAGCAAGGCGAGTTCCTCTGAAGATATGCCAGTGCGAGTCACGATGGTCTGGTTGGTGATGGGAGAAATAGTCTGCAGGGTTTCTAGAGCCATGATGATGATATCATGCAATGTTTTTGCTGTAGGTGAGCGCTCGCGGTAGTTGGTGGTCTATCGGATTCCAAATTGTCGAGCGAATATATTGAAGATTTCTGATTTCTTCAACGCGAAATATGAAAGAGGAAAATAGGGACCGAAGGATTTCTGGCAAGGAAAGAAGCTTATCGACCCCGCCAGCCTGGGTGGAGAGCGCCCTGTTTAAGTGGCGGGACCGTTATCTAAACATCAAACCATTGCATTTTCCATCTGACCAAATGCATCGCCGAATTACTTAACAGGCGACTCGTCGAAGGCTCGCTACAATGCCTTTCTCGTGGACGAAAGGTAGGAAACACAAATTTATTCAACTGACCCGAAAAAAAAGCCTCACAAATACAGTCTACTATCAACGTATATCCATGAACACACACTCCCGTGGCAGCTCATGCTAAACGTTCTTTTCTCTCAGGGGCCTCGGTTCTGGAAAAGCAGTTCTCTTAGGTCTATTTGATACGAAGATCAACTTCATTCCGTCGTTGCGTTGAGCCGACGTATTGACCACCTTCACGTCGTTGTTCTCCTTGCCTTCTGGCTTCGGATCGGGAACGGCATCGTTGGTCGTAGGGTCTTCTTTTGCGCCTTCTTCCTCCTGAGACTCCTCTTCGGAGACCTCCTCGGCTGCTGCAGAAGTCTCCGAGTCGCCAGCACTGTCCTCTCCCCCTCTTTCTAGACTCAGGGAGCTCAGGTTCCGAGTTATGGCATTATAGGCGCGTTTGTCTGCGTACTTATAGTACCCTAGCTGCCGTTTCAACGTTTCTCTTGACTCGTTAGCGACGGTTTCAATGTCACTGGTAATAGCATCTACCAGGGGCAGGAGCATTGCTCTTTGCTCATTGGGTTCGAGAGAGACATCTTTATCGAATCCAAGTCGACTGAGGATCTGGCGGATCTCTTGGTCTTTAAGATTCTCATTCAGTGTTTTCCCCCGGATTTGGGTGATCCGCTCTCCCAAATCGAGATCTTTTGCCAGCGCACTGTCAAGGGCCTGACGATCATTCAGAATAGATGCTTCGGAGTATCCGTGGATAGCATTTGCTATTTTCTCGACTCTAATGGACGGAGCTTTTACGTTGCTCTTCTGGTTGATATCCTTGACCAAAGCGGCTATCGCACTGTGTCTTTTGTGATGTTGCTCATTGGAAGTCTTGCATCTATGGGGAACAACGTTAGAGTTCACTTGAGACAAAGCTGAAGAGGATTAAGTACGCATCACAGGAACTTGTCCGCCCCATGCGGAACATGGTATGATGGAAACGGGGGCATGGTTCTGCGTGCTTCCCATAACAAGTCTTTTTTGCTCGAGGGTGATGCAGTGGGGTGCGACAAATAGCGCAGCTGTGTCCTATAATGATAAAAAAATATTAGTTCAAGGCATGCAGTGTTCTTCTATGGGATCATTGACTCACTTAGCCCAGGAGAGTCTTCAAATCTGTATTCCGAAGGAGCCATGTTTGCTAACATTAACCCCGACAGTTCTTAGGTTTGAGATGGAACGTGTTAATAAAGGAAGAGCAAAAGCTTTGAATCCTTGACTTGTTTTTGATTTTAGCAATGAGATGAGTCAAGTTCGGCCAGGCGCCAGCTACACAGATTGGTTCTGTTTTGATATAACGGACCATGTTTACCTCGGTACTCTCATAGGGTCGATTAAACTGTACACTTTCTAGACCATGTCTTCGGAAAAGGCCGTGTTTGACAAGTTAAAATAATCCATTACCGGTCATTGACCAGCATGATCCCTAGACTTGGGCAGTCGCTGGGCACAAAGGTGAATAAAGCAAACGGAAACCACGGTGTTTTAACATCAATCAATACCATTGTTTACAACACGTTAAAAACCAAAATGAGACACTCTTTTAAAGCCTTCTTCTTGTTAAATACGGTCTATCCTGACATAGTCAGCTTCCAACGAGAAAGTCATCGTGAGCGCCGGAATGAAAGCTGATTACTCGAATAGGAAACATTAGGGCGGGAGCGGGCCTCAGGCTCCACTGCAGCACCTGATCAAGGGCCGCAGATCGCGCGAGGCTCCACCAAATGAATATTCCCGACAACGAGCCACTTGTTGTTGCCATAGCATCTGTGCAACACCGTTCTTTGTCTCTCTCTCTTCCTTTCATATGAGGAGTAAAACATGGTGAATCCGGCTATCGCTGTTCCGGCGGTTAGTGCCCTCGTTTTTCGCGCCTGGTCCCGCAAAACATTGACCCCGGCCGGGATCTTTGCCGCGGCCACCACCGCTGTTATCCACGTCCTTCATCCGTGGATATTGCCGTTTCTACTTTTGACCGTCTTCTACCTTGGTGGAAGCCAAGCGACAAAGGTGCGTTATATTTTTTGAACCGCTTTCTCCCCCCGGAAACAGAGAGCTTCCTGACTTTTTTGAAATGTTCTTTCTAGGTCAAGCATGATATCAAAGCCCAATTGACATTATCGGCCTCCGGTGCTCGTGGCGGCGAGGGCGCTCGCAACCATCTTCAAGTACTTGCAAACTCGATTGTTGCCACTGTTATCGTCGCATTACATATCTATTTTATGTGGAAGGAGGAACGATACGCGGCAACTTGTTTCGCTCAAGGCGCGGATATTGGTGATGTATTTGTAATTGGCTTCATTGCGTGAGTTTGTGCTACTATTTATTACGACAGGCGCCGTAAGCAAGGATATGCTAGTTCTGACGTCTTTGATTCGCTTCTAGAAATTATGCAGCCGTCGCAGCAGATACGTTCTCGTCCGAACTCGGCATCTTGTCTAAGACACCACCTCGACTCATCACGTCTCCAACTCTAAAAGTCGTTCCACCCGGCACCAATGGCGGAGTTACACTAGCTGGGCTTCTTGCAGGCGTCTTTGGGGCCTTTACTGTGGCATTAACGTCGGTTCTATTTGTACCCTTCTGCGCGGAATCGTGGTCGCTTTTCGACCGCCTCGGATTTGTAATTGCGGTTACCGTATGGGGGACACTTGGAAGTCTCCTTGATAGTTTCTTGGGCGGGTTTCTCCAAGCTAGTGTCGTCGATAAGAGGACTGGAAAGGTTGTCGAGGGTGACGGCGGCCGCAAGGTGCTGGTCCGGCCATCATCCACCAAACCGTCGGCAACAACCGATAGTGATGTGGCCAAGTACGACAGCGATATCCATGCAACGGAATCTACTGCCAACGCAGTCAGTAGGACAGCTACAAGCGCCGGTCTTGCGTCGGCTAAATCTCAACAACCCTCTAGGGTTGTGAGCGCTGCTGAGGGGGGCCATAATAGTCGAAAAGTTGAAACTGGGTTTGATATTCTCGACAACAATGCTGTGAATGTGTTGATGGCTGCTATAATGAGCGTAGGCGCAATGGTTCTTGCCGGCTATTACTGGAATATACCTTTGCAAATTGGTGAGGTGTTCTCATGATGAGCTACTACAGATCAAGTTATGGGAATTAATGAAGGAAATTAATCAAAGAAGATTCTTTTCCGTGCATGTTTTAAAGTATGGCTATATATAAGCCTTAAGATTCTAAACAAACCTAATATTCTCCTAGCAGTGCATGTAAATAGTCATCTACGAGAAATGGCACAGCACACTTGAAGTATTATGGCAGTAGCCGACAAATCCAACCTGTGAGTAACAAAAGAAAGCCACAGTTTATCATCACCAGTGGCCCTTTACTGAGTTTCCATGTCAATAATCTCAGTGAAGCAAATCAAATAATGAGTGATGCATCCGCCCCTAATGAACAAATCCACACTATGTATGTATGTGTATGTAGCTAGGCATATGGATACACAAAGAACATACATCAGACGCAATCAACACGTATTCACATCGGTACCCAGGAAGGAAAATAAATAAACAAAGTATACCTACCTACCTAGACAGGAGTAGGCAGATCGTGGCTTGTTGGTTTCTGAAAGTAGCACGTGTGGCCTGCCGCTTTATGCCTCAATCACTGCATGCTGTCCGCACCTGAATCTCATATCATCTTGCGCAGGTCTAGGAAACATAGAACTGGAGAAAGAAGAAAATATTAATAGGGAAATCTTTTGAGTGATAATGTGAAGAATATGTCCATTTCTATGGAGCAAAGCTGTTATATGAAGCTGGAATGAATGTTCTTGAAGCTAGAAGTAGGATCAGGGCTTGTGAGAAGCAAGGATGTATAAGAGTGCCATGGAACTGTGAAGTGTGTTTGTTATCTTCTTTTCTTTCCCTAGTTACTACTACTACAGTCTAGTTCTAGCTCCTTAATGGTGTAAGCGCGACGGCATTATATGGGCCGCATTTACTGAGTGGATCGAGGTATTATATCTGCGCGAGGGTCTTATAGATATGCAGCATAAGATGCTTGTGAGAAATCTATCTCAAGCCTTAACCTCATCGTATATAGGATCACGTGAATAAATCCTGTTCAGAATAAACCTCCTTGGGCGGCCAGAAGTCCGGCCCGAGGTTCCATGGCACCAGAAACCCATTCATGGCCAAGGCTTCTTCGAGCTCCTGCACCGTATAACGTCTGGCATTTGGCAAGATCTGCCGAAGCCTGGACTCAAGGTCGGGGATCTCCAGCTGCCCAAGCAGGAGGCCGTCCATTCCAAGTGCAATGGAGGAGAAGATTTCGCCGGAAAGGGCGGTAAGAACAGCATTGCCATCGTCGACGGTACGAGGGACGAGTGCTACTGTGGAACTGGCCCAAGCTCTCCGCTCCGACTCGTTCCTCTCGTTCCTCTCGTAGTACTCACTGTCGGAATTCTCCTCGATCTCAAGATCTTCCTTGTCGGACTGCTCATCCTCGGGGTCTCCGTATCCGACATGAGCATCCTGGGAATCCTCCTGGGCAGGTTTGTTCTCAGGGTGTATATCACCAGCTCTGGTATACTGTGGAACAAAGGCAAGCAGTTGTGAAAACGCCGATGTATTCAAGCCTTCCACCACGGTCATCAGTCTTTCAGATAACGCGGGGAAATCGACATACGGGAAGAGTGACTGCCGGCTAGCTAGCAGCCGTACAAACAGGGTTAAAAGAAAGGAGGTATTCACTACAATGAGCAGCGTCCCTCCTCGCAAGAATTCTGGATAGCTGAAGTCTCGATATCTGAATATGTCTGACAACTTGGGGGCGGAGGCATCGAGTAAGATGAGTCTCCGGTTGGAGGGATTATAGCCCCCTTCGAGAAGACTGATCATAAGTTCCAGAGAGTTGTATCTTCCCGGCAAGTCGTCATCAAGCGACGCTTCCAGGAGAATCTCCAACGGATCGCCGGTGAGATAGAATGGAGGGACTAGGTCTCCCTCCGATTCAACAAGTGATTGACGATAGTTGATAGTACTATGTCCGGCGTATCGGATAGAGGACGTGTTGCCAAGTGCGCGAAGGAAAGCCAGATCCTGGGCGGACGTGACTTGACCCCACTTTACTGCGTCGAAAACAGATTCCAGGATATATGTCTGATAAGGCCTCGAAATCCTCTTGCCGAGGGGAGCATCGCCAGCGAGCTGGGCAAATCCGGCTCGTGCCTGGGTAAAGAAACCCGCGCGCGCGACGGCGCCGATGAAATCCGGGTGCAGGTAGTAGGAATTATCAAAGGCCCATTCCCCCGTTGAATAGAGCGCTTGTGCTAGGCTGAACAGTTCGTGGGCACTTTCTGGAGATAAAATTTGGGCGCACGAATCAAAGAATATACCCGCATCTGTGAACTTGCGACAGAGGGGTTGGCAGAGGTTGAGGATACGGGGAGGGAGTGCCTTCGCCTTGGCCTCTATCTCCAGCCTGCAGCAGCCAAGTAATCCCCGCATGAGATTCAGACGGCGGGCTTCGCGTGGTGATGGGTCTGCGCGGCGTATGCGTTGACCCTCTGGCGTGTTCATGAGAAATTCCTGGGCAGACCGATGTATGAGCGTCACAGTCCCATCTGTGGTCACTTCAAGTAAGCCCGCACACCGGATCGGCAACCACTCCGAGATTATCTCGCATTCCCTGTCTAGTGCCTCCTCCCAGGATTCGATATCCCCGGTCACGACCGCGGCTGCCAGCCGCGGTTGCAGTGCTAGAGCCAGTAATAACGGACTCGCTGCTCGGGTGAGATTAAGGTCGCCTAAACATTCCAACATAAGGTTGAAATACCGAGCGGCTGTTTCCAGATATACAGTCTCGCTGTCGTTGAGCCGCCGCCACATCTCTTGGTAGAGCGCGTTGATATCGTTGGGAAGCGAAGTCAGACGCTGATTTTCCAGCTCGGCCGGGCTGTCACGGTTTTCATGCCCTGTTTGAATGCTCCGCAGGGCCAAAGCGACCCATAGGAATACCCCGTCCGCCTTGGAGCAGATGGTGGACACCAGGCGACTAATGGTCTCTGCGTCGTCGACATATAACCTTTGCAGAGTATCGCGGGCGTACTTTTCGATGTCAGGTCGGGTCAAATCTTGCACCCGAAACTGGGGATAGCTTTGCAAGTGTCGTTGCAACGCAGGCTCTGGTCGGCTCGAGACGCAGACCTGCAGCCGCGGTAGAGAAAGCAATTGTTCCAGAAGGCTGAACAGAGCCATGTGGTCGTCCATTTCATCAACACCGTCCAGGAAGATGCAAACATGCTGTCAACAGGCCAAAATCGCAGCAACAAAAGAAGCACGGAGTTCGTTGGTGGACCAATCACCGGGAAATCTCTTCCGTCTTGAGGTTGGAACATTCTCCAAGACGACCCGGCAGAGCTCTGTCTTTGTGTCTAAGAGCTGGTGAATCAAAGAGCAAAGGAGCCCTTGCATATTTCGTTCAAGTGGCTGCCCTGCCGTCCAGAGGAAGTGGGACAAGATGATGGTGGTCCTGTTTGCATCACCATCAAGGATGAACTGGGTGCGCGGATTGTCGACCAAAAACTTCATTAGGACGCTTTTCCCCGAGCCTGCTTTGCCATTGATCCAGAATATACGTTGGTTAGGGTCTTTCAGCCATTCCACAAATCTATCCTACGTAAGAAAGTCAGCATGATAATCACATAAGTATGAAGCCGCTCTTCCTATACCTGCATATTAGCATTGCTATTGCTATGTTGTGGAGGGAAGATCCAGGAAAAGGTATCGTCATGATTAACTGAAATATGGTTCCGCCGAGCATTCATTTTTTCGTAATGCAAGCTTCCCAACAGCCTCTCATGCTCTTTTTCATGTGTAAGCTCTTGTAAACGAGACAATATGTTGTCCTGGAGCTGGCTTCTACCGATGGAAAGGTGGGTTTCAACCGACTGCTCGAGAGCTCCTAGCTTACTATCGATATGTGTCGCCATATTTAGAAACCCTCTCTGAATGAGCTGGTCCCGAGTCTTCTGTTCGCAGGCACAGCATTTAATGAGGCCTTGTAAAGCCTGGTCGAGACTGTTAAAATTTACTTGTCGTTCGAGAAGGATTGCATCGCTCTGGCTGCTGTAGACTGTGTCAGTAAAGACTTCATCACGGCAATGTCGGAAATGAGCGTGTAACTACCAGATGCGAGCTATGAGGCGACTCTCTAGGACCTGTTGACGATCATGCATCACCTTCTCTATTCTCTCGATCTTCCTCCTTTTCCTACCCACGGTGGCTTTGTACCATCCACGTAAGGCGGCGGAATGCTTTCCCTTGGCTGCTGTGCCTGCGATGTTGTCTAGCTCGGCCTTTAGCTCCTCTGCGGTCTCTAGACTGCCGTTCACGATGTCTAGCAGCTCCTCCTCGTCTTGAACGAGAGGTCTTCCCTTCTCCAACGACTCCCTCAATCTCTCCAAGCCTCCTTTTATGTAATTGCTTGTCTGTGCGAGGTGAGGGTCCAGAGATCCGTAATTGTAGATAGCTTTGGCCATATGGGCTCCATCTTGCACAAAACCAATCACCTGCATGACGTTGCACACAAGCCCAAAAATTGTAAGCGCTTCGGCGCCAGACATGGTGTTATAGTATGGGACGAGCAGTCGGTGGGTGTTCAAGAGCAATGACGCGGGGGCGATGCTAGTAAGAAGCTACATAGATAACTACATTGACTAAGAGGTTCAGCTTCTTGATCAGGCTGACCGTTATGTAAGCATGCATCTTGGTTAACGTTAACTAACTAACTAGTAACTTAACCAACTAATACGTATGTGCTATGTAGTAGGTGCAGATTGTCTACTTTTTTCAGATCATTGCGCTCAGCGCCGCTCTCCAATCGAAGTTTCTGGATCCTGTGCAGGAGCTTTCAGTGGCGTAGAAAGATAAGAGTTACATTTCGATCGGAGACATATATACAACCGTGTATACTCGCTTTCGCTGCGACCACTCCTTAGAAGGACATGCTCTAAAGCTCCGATAACCTCCTACATTATACCATTTATAGACTCATCTGTACGCTCTTCGTATCTTCCATTATTCTTGGAATTTAGCTGTTTTGGCTATGATAATGGCCAGTTAATTTGCACGTAAGTACTTTGTACACATAGGGTAAATCACATTTTCCTTTTGATTAGATAGGAAAAGTATAGAGTAATACACCGCGCACATCTTTCTTATTTCTTTTCCACGTACCGGTCAGATTACTCGCTTATAGACTGTGGCACTTAATAATGGCCGCCGCATGAAGTAGGCACCCCCCATATATCCGCTAGGTAGGTAAGTCAGCATTAATCTTAGCGGTGTTAGGCATATGCTGTGCTAACCATTGATAAAATTAATGCGTATACACATTGAAGTGAAGAATCATAACTTCCACCCCTTCGACAGTAAAAGGCTAACTCAATCCAAAGTCTAGATACATAGAATATCTGGCCGAGCCCAGTTGACTAGTTAAACTATCCCCATTCACTTACCTAAGTAAGACATGCAAAGAAAATGTGCACAAATGCCGAAGAATGGAAGCCCTCGCAGCCCGAAGATCGAAAAATTCAGCGATTATTCTTATTTAGGCTCATATGCACGAGCATAAGCTTTAAAACACGGGAAGTGGCATGCTTTTGTTTGGAGATACCTACGGGAATTAGGGCTACGATGATCATGTGTACGTTTATGTATGTATGACCCCGAATCTTGTTTCGACAGCACGGAATTCTTGAATATTTGCTGCACTACACGTCTATCATGTCTAACAAATGATTGGACTGAGACGTAATTCGTTTATTTCAACTCGTCCTAGGTGACAGATCAGACAGCTGTCAATTTTCACTCAAGAGTCGGTTCAATTGCTGCGTTACACGCGGCCAGGGGGTTGGGCGAAAGGGGGCCTCAGGAATGTGACCAGTGGGGGGTTATTAAAGGATTCGCCGCTCCGTTGTTACCTATGTAACGTGGTTATTAAAGAGAAAAAAAGAATTCCAGCTCCCTTCAACGAGTGTATTGGCAACTGGATAGTTGCTGCCTCGCATAGGATTTGCATGATTATACGGAATAACTGTTTTGGTAGAAGGGCAGCAGCCTAGTAACTAGGTAGTACAGTTTTGAGGCATAAGGTTTTGAAACAGCTTGCTAATCATCTGAGGTATTCGTGTCAGGTCTGTAGATGGCTTTCTTTTTGAGGCAAATAAATCACGCCTCGGTGTTGCCTTGTCGGAACATCTAGAAATGGAAAAAAAAAAAAAAAAAGGCACCTTCATTTGAGTGATTTCTATAATAGAACAATAATCATGACAATACTCGGGTATAAACCGAGTAACTACACTGTAATATCCGTGGAGCAGTTTCTTGTACATACTCGTCTAAAAATATGCATGGCATGCACAAATTCCTCCCATGTCCCACAACTGAAGAAGGGCTGGCTGGCTGTCTCACATTTCAGTCTCCGACGAAAGCCCAAACTCCTACATTGGTAGCTTCGGTAGCAGCGTAGCCCTGGCGTGTAGCTGAATTCTTCGGGTTCAAATGGAAACTGGGCGATCAATCACATTGCGACGGAGATAATCAAAGGGATCTCCGAGGGTCTATTCTTATGGTCTTCTGGCCTGGCATTTTGAATCGCTTGGTTAACAGATGTCGTACGTATATACCTTAAACCCTGGGGTATTTAGATACATATATAAACTGTTGAGGTTCGATCGGATTAACAGTTCATATCTTTTTTTTTTCCCTTTCTCTTCTCTTTCAGTGTATATGAACCCACACAAGTTTTTCTTGCAAATGGCATAAGGAAAAGGAATAAACGAATCCTCCCTCATTCTTTCTTCCTTTGCTTCAGCGTGTATTTTTGCCACTTACACTGGCTCCTGCATCGATTTATTCCTGCTGCTTTGGAGCCATATACATAGATGCCCTCGCATTGTGCATTGCTCGTATATTAGCAGATTTATTTTCCTAAAAGTTCTTTTGTGCCTTTTGCTTTCCATTTCGAAAAGTTTGTCTCGATCTATAAGCCATGTCGACTTGCGGGTGTTTTTCGTCAATATCGCAATGGCTCAAATCCTGCTTCAGACGAAAAGAGGAACCAGGCAGAATTATCGAAATTGTTAGTTTGACCGGTGACCCAAGGGAGAAAAAAAAAAAGATTGAAAACAGTTTCGCTGATATGATTTGTTGCATTTGCTAGGGCCCTCCAACGAACTTCCGAAAAGAAGAGTTCTCAATGCCATCACAAGACGATGAGTAGGTTGCTACGACTATCCATTGAAGCATGCATGATATTCCCGTCTGACTGCCCCAGTCAAAGTACGCTACATCGACATGACAGCCACGGTGTCATGGCTGAGAAGGAGGTCGCTCAAAATGCCGCTGTTGTTCGAAAGGCTTCCACAAGAGACCAGCTCAGGAGCAAGGTTCTCAGGATCGGTGCCAAACTGACGAGCTAATGCTCGTCATATCGACCATGATTTCGGCCTGGCCCAACAACTGCTACCGCCGATCGAGATAAGAAATGGTGGATTATGTGTTTCACACTAGAAATGTCGGAATATCGTTCAGGCGAGATCTTTTGGATGTCCTTTGTTGTTGTTGCTCAGGTGTACGATTTGTTGATAATGACCTTCGAGGCTGGCCCTGTATTATATTATTTTTTGACTCTTCTTCCTCTTTAATATCGACTGTGACAACATCGTCCATTTCATCAAGAAGTATTCTCTTCCTGGGTCTGGGTTCAGAACGGGCAAGCTCAGTAGGTATTAGTTTTCGCTCATGTTCCAAATCACTTCGGCGTAAAGGGGTACTCGATTCGAAATTGGCGTTATTCTTTGTTTGTTGGTCTTCCGATTTTACTATCCGACGTCCACTTTGAATCCCGTTTGGTGTCGTACGTTGAAGTGCTGGATTGATATCTCTTTCTGGAGACTCTCTCTTAATCAGACGCGTACGCACGCGCACATCTGACTGTGGTAATGGATTTGGCCTGCTTGACCTAGATTCGATGATTTCCAAATCATCGTCTTCATCGTCTTCGTCATCATCGGCATTAGCTGGAGGCGAGATTGCCGGCGACTCAATCACCGATCGTCGCTGCTGCTCATTTCTCGGCAGAGAAGAAACCGACCGCCTAACATTGCTATGGCCACTCAGAGACCTCGCAACTTCAGAAGAGCGAAACCCAGCTGCTGCTCTCGTACTCGATCTGATACTCTGCAGGCCGACAAGCGACCTATTCTTCCTTGGACTTGCCATCAAAGTATGCAATGAAGTGCCAAACCACGGATCATCTTCACGCTCCTCCTCATCTAGCTCACTCAATCCTTCTTCTTCATCTTTTTCTTCCTCCGTCCGCGGCCGTCTCGATGTAGGCGCCAGCCCTCGCTTCTGTCGCTCGCGCAGACGTTCGGCCTCCTTGCGCTTCAAGGTCTCTGCTCTCATTATGGTGTTCTGGTCTGTCGGTCGATTAATGTCCCTCAGAACCGACGCATTCATATTTTTGGCCTGTTTTCGCCGCTTCACGTACTCGGCATGGTGTAGATGTCTCGTGAACTGTTGCGCGATCGCGTAGAACTCGTCTTCAACCATGATATACATGTCGTCATTATCAAACCCTTCTTTAATATATCTTAATTCGCCAAGTAAGCATTCCTTCATAGGACTTAATAGCAAATATGACACCGAACTCACTCTTCGATGGGAGGAGCTTCTACCGGCGAAGTTGGAGGACTCCGCGCTTTGAGACATCGTCAGCATACCCAACCCTATCACCAGCGAGTATATTATTTTTTGCTTACAAGATCTCAGAACATCGATATGTCTGGGAGTCAACTGCAGAGCCGATGCACGTTCTGCGCCGCCTTGGTTCGCTGGCGGTGACGGCGTGCGACGGCGGCTTGAATTTGCAGTTACGCGACGGCGCGTAGGGGCTGGACTGCGCTCAGCATTGTTGCGCCGTCTGTCGTCCGCTAGCCACGGGAGAAGGCGTGGCATATCTATATTTTGTATGTGGCGAGTAGTAGATCAGATCAGATGTTCGTCTTAGGAGCATGGTCGGAACTTGTATGAATGCTGGCGCTAAAGAATTGCGATGACGTCCCGCTTATCGGCATCTTTGCCTGCCGAACACTAACTACTTCATTTATGTTTCAGAAGTCGAGGTTGTGTCAAAGAATCTCTTCTTAGTATTTAATGACAACTAAATGGCCATCCTCTGTACGATGTGATTCCCAACTCCCAAAACACCATGCCCATCGTAAAATACATAACGAAAATGTGAAAAGACGACCATGATATGAAAACCATCCATCCCTCTAGAGCAATCGTGATAAGAAACGGAAAAAAAAAGGGGGAGCGCAATTCGATATTCAATCGTTCAGGCCTCTCCGGGACGTTTGCTGTTGCAGCTGACGATTTTGACCTTGTCGGCATGGACGGTTTGCTGATTATCCAGCTTGAAAGTAACGTCTTTGATCAGGAACGTCCACACTTCGTCGCAGAAACGGTAGGTATCGAGATGACCCTATTTTTTTGCCCCAACATATGGCATTAGCAATCCTCCCTTGTGTGATGGTTGCCTAGTGCGCGCCGCGAAGGAAAAGTTGGGATATACCTTGAAAGTCAATCTAGCGCGCACTTGCACCGCAAGAATCTCCGTGACAAAACGATCGTAGTTGGACAGAATCTTCATAGCCAGCTGTGGCTCGATTCGCCCCTCGTTAATCAGATCATCGAGCGTATCTGTGAGCGAAAGCCCGAGACTTGCCGAAAGGGAAAAAAAAAAGTCAATGTTAGCCTTTATAAAACGAGGTATATTGTTTGCTCATTCTTGGTATTTTCTCTTTTTTTTGTAACCAAAAAAAAACTACATCAAACAGAAAATTGCGGCATGGTTGTTTTATACCTGCTACCGCGATACAGCTCGTAGTACGCCTGAGAGCTCATGTTTGCGGCGTTTGGAGAGAGTGGCGAAGTTGTGAGGAGGTGATGCGGAGTTTAAATAGTCTGGGAGGAGGAAAGCTGGGGGAAATCGATGTGGTCACGTGCAGTATGCGGTTAGGTAAGCTGGACACCTGACTGACCAGGCATCAATTCCGTCTTTCTTTGGCTGGATTAAGATAATGAGCGTATTTCTACTCCCAAGTCCGAAATAAGGACGACCTGATTATAGAATTAAAATGATGACTGTTTACCCTTGTTCCGCTTTATGGAAAATAAACGCCAGAAGCCTTGTCATAAGTTATATAACCACCCGAACCAATACTCCTATATTTTATCTTTAGAAGAAGATTCTTGCCCTTGCTTGATCTTTCTCTCATGCAAGACGTAAACTATTCAAGCCAGTCGAATATTACGCCGCAAGATGAATGGAAAGACCCATTCAAATCGTATCGAGCCGAGTGCTCATATGAGGGTCAACTGAAAGAAAAGAATGGAAAGTAATAAACCTCGGGTCAAGTCTGACCAGCAACCATGCCAGCAAGCACTCCAGCCCCAATCACGCCTCCATCAGAAGCCTCGCGTAGAAAGACAGACTTGCCACCCATCTGAGGACCCGTCCGCATAATCATTCGATCTATATAGGACTGACACGTTTCCTTGAAGTTGGGATAATTCTGAATGATTCCTCCCGTGTAGGCGACAACCAACTCCTCAGGTCCGGAATGCCAGTCTGCCGGCGCTGGCGCCAATACAGGCACTATGAGACCTCGCTGGTTATTACTCTCAGACGTGAGCGTCTTATTGGTAGCGGCAAGAGCAGCAGCTGTTTCTTGTTGATCGTCATTGGAGTCTCCACTTTGGATGCCTGCCAGCGGAGGTTGAGGCGAGTTTCGCGCACTATCGTCTCTCAGCTGAATTTCGCGTGTGCATGCAAGAAGGCCTATAACTGCTGAGGCGATGAGTCCTGCTGAGCGAGTCTGAACCGCCCTGGTGACTTTTTGGAATGCAATTGCAGTCTCTCTGCTCCAAGACCAATCACTGGACTCTGGTGGCGGTAAAGATCGTGAGAGCTCCATCACCAATTCTTGGGCAGACCGACTGCGTGCAACCTTATTCGAGAGATAGTATGTGGAAAGAGCGTATTCATGCACCAAATTTGCTGGCAACTCTTTTTTGGTGACTCCAAGCACATTGGTGAGATAGTCGAAAAACACAATTCGCACAAGTTCGCCAATATAACGACCACCCGTCATGTATTCAAGGGGTTGGAAACCGGGCCGAGAACATGCTCGGTCGAGCTCAACATCCCATTTAGTGGTGATGTTCAGCTCCTTCAATGGCGCCGCAGCACCAGAAATAGTGATTTCCGTGTTAACTATTGTTTGCGTGGCTTTGGGGTCTCGTGAGCTAACCAACTTGGCCTTGGATTCGTGTAAATCCGTCAAAGACATGGGTATCGTGGCATTGCAGCCCGTGCCAACAATGATGGCCATTGTAACGCGACTATTTGGCAACGACTTGACACAATACGCTGACGAGACTAGAGTAGCAACGGCATCGTTAGTGATGGCAGCAATTTTCAGCTTGGGAAGCGCATAGAGCTTCCGTCGCTTGGTTGACGGTTCGTCGTCTTCAGATCGCCTTGTATGCTTTTCATAGCCGGTAAGGAGTATATTGCGTAGATTGAGATCAGATGTAATCGCAAACCCTTTGCCCATTGGCATTAGTGTAGCCTCGCCCAGCGATTCCTGCCTATTATACTTGTCAGTGGGCCTTCTCGACGGCATGTCCATGCACAAGGGATGATAGCATACATTATAGGGAAGCTGAAGGTAATACCCATCTCCAGTTCCTCCGGAATCTCCCCCTTGGTAGCGTCCGAGGCAAGACTGTCGGCTATGACTTCGGCAATGCAGTCTCCAATCCATTCAAACAAGTCTTCCGCTTTGTCCATTTTCAGATGCTCTTGAATCGGCCATGCTTTCTCCAGTGTCCGTCTCACGCGTTGGCGCTGGGCCTTGCGGATTGTCTCGCGCGATTTATCGCTGGGACTCTTGTCGGAATCGGCATCTTCCCCCAGCAACTCAATAAAGGCTACTCGTAGATTACTGCCTCCCACATCGATTGCCAGATAGCGGCCCACCTCTTCGCCACTGGGTAGTCGAGTCACGGGGGTAGGGAGGAATTGTTGGTCTGATGTTAAGGCAAGATGTCGATAAACCTCGGAGAAGCGGCGGGCCAGATTGTATAGCCGCGATTCTTCGGGCACCAAAGGCTTGAGGAATTCTTCCAGAGGGTCTATGTCTAGCCTTGGCTCCTCGATGTGTGTCTGTTGTTCCGGCTCGTACGCAATGTCCTCATCGTCCGCATCGTCAATGGCCGTTTGTTGATCCACATCGCGGACGAAGGTCTCGGTCGTCACTGCGAGCTCGGCCATGATGTATGTACGATGCCTGGTAGTATATATATATAGGTGTATCTCTCGGTTCGCATGTACGTAGAGTGCGCGCGCAATAGAAATATGGCCCTCCTATGAGAAGCGATAGCGAGTTAGTTGGCTGTTACAGCGCAGTGAGACGGTGGTGGCGGAGGTATGGGCAACGGCGCAGCGTACGAGTCCTCCTCCCTGGGCCAATTATGCGGTATCACTATCGCGTGAACGCGTGCGTGCAGTGACGGCGAGTGTACCAGGCAGGCACGTACAAGGAGGGACACTTCGGAAGCCTCTGGAAGCAAGAGGATCGACTCTGCGCTTGTTGTAGTATGTGCACGTGCCGACGGAGTACTAGAGGGACGACAACGACGGAATCGTGAAGATAGCGGCGGGAAGGGCGAGGGCGAGGAGATACTGATATAGCAATGCGACCACACGGGCGTTAAGGCTTGGACCCGATGTGACGCTGTGGTAAGAAAGAGGTGTGAGTGATGTTTTCCAGTCATAAATCGATGATTTAACTCAAGACTACGGAGCAGCCCAACTAGCACGAACTAGGCAGCGCAGTACCCCCGCCGCAGTGTTGCTACAGACGTCTGCTCCCACTTATTTAGATACTATGCTGGCCGTAATTGTGTTGAAATAATACCACAAAATTCTCTTCATCGGGCATCTACCAAGCTTACGACCCTGCGTTGGCATTGTCAGTGCGGAGGATAAGAACAACTCCGTGGGGACTCAACACGATGGTGAGTCAATCGGCCTGTTGCTTCGATCCGCTTTCGGAGCAGAACGGGACAGCCTAATATCCATAGTCATGGTGTTCGACAGTTAGTCAACTACTAACTAGTTAGTTAACTGAATGCTAGTCAGGTCGTTGATGTCATCTTAGGCCCTCGAACTGCTGCGGAGGGCGCGTGACCGTGCTGCTCTTCTTGTCTGAAACGACGGCTTTGCTGCTAGGATCGTGGATCTGCATCCAATGCTCGACCTTCTCGAAACTTCAAACGGGATGTACAGTATAGCACGGACAGCAGAACAACAACCCATCGTCGGCTTCTCTCTTCGTGTGACTCAGAGTCAGAGTCGGAGTCATGCTTGCTATATTATTATGTAGAACAGATCCGAGCCGAGACCGGACGGTCGTCTCCACGTGGTTGGGGCCAAGGCAGCCCTAGCACACGTCCCCTTTATTCTTGCTGGAGAGGACCGAGAAAACGGCGATATCTTGCATGGCATGCCATGCCATGGCTTGGGAAGGGACAAGTAGAAGTCTGGGCGGCCTTTGGTCCGGGGTGACCGAAACAGGAAGGAATACCGTCGCCCTTCCGATTCGTTCCTACAATCAGGCATGGAAGCAGCAGTTCGTTAGTGTGTTGCATATATGGAGTGAGAGAGAGTACACGAGGCTAGAGCGGCGAGTTCGACTGTCTTAGGGTGCTCTGTCACGTTGCAAGAGGCACTGCACGTGATGATTATGTAAGTGCACTACGGTCACATGATCTGCCCGATTTGTTGCCGCCTCCAACCTTCCAAGTGATGATCGGTGTCAATTCTAGTCACCACTACCCTGTATGCAGGAGCTGAGATAGATTGCTAGTTTGCGTCCCTGGCTGCTGTTCTGTTGGGCTTCCCAACAAAACATATTCTTTCTCCCAGGCAGCTTCCATAGCAGTACCAAGTATGCGGCCCCCCAGCTTCCACGTTTATAACGTCAAAGCTTGACTGGATCTAGGAATATAGCTCCGGTTTTAGACCGGGTTAGGTAGCTGGATTCTGGAATATCTTCACCAGTTTAACATCAAATAGGTGGAGCTAGCCTCACTAACGGCGGCAACTTCAATAATAGCCTTCACTAGTTTCCTTCACTCGGTCTCCATATCCTATCGTTTATGGACCTCAACCACAGTTATGAACCATTGAATAGTATTTGTTTGTGGAGCTTAGCTCAACATGGCAGGCGAAAAGGGTATCCGAATATGCGGAACAAAAGTGAGAACTGGCTGTTTAACCTGCAAGTAAGTTGCGACTGGCGAGTTGAGACGAGAGCCGCCATCTAACAAAATCAATATACAAGATCACGACGGATAAAATGCGACGAAACAAAACCCTTTTGTCGCAAATGCACATCGGCACGTCGAACATGCAGTGGGTACGCGCAGGACCCGAAGACGTTGTCCATGGTTATCTATCGGGCCCCTTCAATATCGTTGGTCACGACAGAACTAGAGAGACGATCGTTCGCATTCTTCCTCGACCAAACGAGGAATCTATTTCCCATAGGATTTTCGAATCCGTTGCTGCAAGCGGCTCATGAAAACCGGGCTTTGGCTCATAGCGTCATCTCACTTGGCGCTCTTCAGCAACACTTTGAGCATGGTGATGGTCCTCGTCTTAATATCAGCCTCGGGCTACTCGCTGCGCAGCAGTATGGAAAAGCGTTGCGAGCACTACAGAGTCACAACGAGCCTCCATCAGTGGATACGCTTATGATTTGTTCGATTGTGTTTGCTTGTTTTGAATGCCTACGAGGATGTCGACAAGCTGCGATTATACATATGAAGTCCGGACTGGATCTATTTCGCCGGTCCGGGGCTTATGCAGCATGGAATATTGTATCGGAAAAGACGATGGGCCTGCTTTTGATTAGATGGGAAAATCAGCTTATCGAAATGCTGGGCTTGGATATACGAAATGACCAGTCCCCACCTTTAGCAGGTCTTTATTTTGACGACGTTAATAACTTTCACAGTTCGCTTGACGGAATAATAAATCACATATTACATGCAAAGCACAATTTATCCGTGTTCGAAGAACATCAGACTCCGTGGGCGTCCCCAGGACGGTTCAGTCAGATATCCTCAACCATCGAGGAATGGCACCATGGCTTTCTCATATCCACATCTCAGCAAAAGAAACAGCGGCAACAACAACTATCCGAAGACTCTGAGGGACATGGCCAGGATGATCCAATCTTACTTCATATATGGTATCTGCTTAGCAAGATTTACATAGCCATCCAGCCAGCTGTGGATGCCGAAGAGGCATGGGACCAATTCACCGGAGACTTTGATACGATAGTAGCACTTTCGGAATCATATCTCAGTCAGTCAAGGTTTGCCAATTTCCCCTCAAAGAAAGAAGGGAAAAAAAAAGAATAGCTGCTCTCCTGATAGCTGCTAACTGTTTCTGCTTTAGAAACAAGCACACGAGAAAACGCACTTTCACGCTATCTCTTGGAGTGATCCCTCCATTATTTCTCGCTAGCACTAGATGCCGGAATACTCATATTCGTCGACGAGCGCTTCAGCAATTAATTGAGTGTAACAGAACTGAACTGATCTGGGACTCAGTAATTGTTGCCAAAGTCGCAAAATACATTATCGACATCGAGGAGCCATCATTTCATCCTAAAAAAGTAGAGAAGAGAAGCCATAGACCGAGAATTCGGAGTCTGACAGTATCGTTCGATGATGAAAGCGGGGAGAAGTTTCAATTTTTCCAGGGTTGATACCTACTTGATATGTATATTACTGCTTTGGATTAATACATGCAGTTCTAGACAAAAATGTCCTCCGGCTTTCTAATATACTTGGTCTATGTTGCACATATTTCACAAAAATGGACAAAGCCTCCCAATCTTCTAATAGACCGAAGTCAGAGAATGATTGGATCATGACGACGGCCAGACCACGACATAATCTTCCACGATAGCAGTACCATTGAGCAACGCCGCCGTCTGCTCTTCGGTGCAAGTGCTGCTCATATCAATTGTGTAACAGACAATACTTGGCGGTACTGGGAGGAGATCCTTGATTTCAAGGGTGGAAGACGGTCCACTCGTGCTGTAGTCGCGCACCTCATCCAAAGGAACTTTTCCTGTTGCGATATCCTTTGAGTTCATGATCCGTGAGAAGATTTTGAACATGGTTTCGGGCTGGTAGGCAGGGACTATCAACGGGTATATACGTCAATATAAATGCAATATTCCGCAGAGCTAATAAGACCTACCCTCGTGGCCTGCTTCGAACACACGTGTAAATGAGAGATGACCTTGTTGCCGAACGACGCCTCCGATGTAAGTATTGTTCGTGACAACACCTTCGTAGCCGCTGGAACTAAAAGCTGCCGAATTCTCGTGGTTGATTGACAAGCTTACATTCTCGCCGCCCATCCCTGGATTTTTTTTTTCCGAAGGGTTAGACAAGAGGCATAGATGGTGAAGGAGAAACCTACAGTTGCACAGGTAGTCCCTGTCACCGTGAATTAAGTTCACTTTGACACCCCTTTCCATGATGAAAGCAAAATCCTCCATGGAAGTACTACGACTAATCAATCCATTACCAGTGCTCTCGAAGGCTGTTGTTGTTAACACTTTTGTGTCCAGTAGAAGCAAGAGACTGGTAGGCTGCTCGACTTACCTGAATACACGGCGTTTGAATTTGAAGTGAAGTTGACTGGAACACCCAAGGCCTCCTGCACCCACGCCGTATTGAAAAAGCCATCTGAATAGGTTGGTGGCACTGTCGAAGTTGGTATCTGAGCCATATCGTAGAGACTACGCTACAGAGTCTTTTTAGCACTTTTTTCAAAAAAAACCCCCTCGATGTTGAATATTTACCTCGGACAATGTATAAACCCCCAATACATACGCGTAGCAGTATGTGTCAGCCGCAGAACATGCGGTGTTGACTTCCACATTGTTCCCGAGATTATATGGATCCAACTCCTGTGCTAAACGCCGACATTGCGCAGCCAAGTCAAAGCAACCGTCTGGTTTTGTCAAATTGGTTTTGGCGGACTCATACTGCTGTTGGTCGATGACTTGCAGGCTGTAGGTGTTATTGTAGGCAATTTCGGGGTAGAAAGAAGCCTGTGTATACAAATCGCTACAGCCGTTGTGTATATTCAGGGAATCAACACGAATTGGAGATGGAGATAAGACTCTGCCCATTGCCTGGTCGGCTTTGATTTTGTCGTTTTGGGCTTCAAAGTAAGCGGTGTATGTCGGACCATATCTCCCTCCAAACTGGAAAATTTTAGTATGTAATATATATTGCCTGTCTAGTTTCATTCAGGTTCCTAGGTAATGATTGGATGAAAACTCACCGATTCTGTCCACACGTTGATTTTGTGTTTATCCTCGTCCGAGTCATACTCTGGAAACCTATAAAGCTGTTTCAGAAACCAACCATTACCTTCTCCTTTTACATTTCTGACGGTGAACCTACTCATTCAGCCAAACCTGCATAAAGTCCCAGAGTTCCTCGGCGCCAGTGGTCGTTGAGTTCACCGTTCCATTCAGATTCTGTGACCCAAACACACCAACGGCAAATGTGTTGTTTACCTCGGGTAACCCGTTGCTAAAATCTGACGGGGTAATTGTGGAGGTTGAATAATCGACAGTGGCATTTGTGAGCACATCATAGGAGTAGCCCGTAAATGTTGGCTGGTCGACGAAAAGCATATTGGATTCGCGCGTCCATGACCATGGGTTTGGGGACGTGCTGTTTGAATCTGGGTTAACGGAGCACGCGCCTACGCCAATCACCATGCTGGATATAGAGCTTGCGCCAGGGCCGCCACCAATGTATAGTGTCAAGGGTGCAGGGGTCTGTTTAGTCGATTTGGCGTAGTAGAAGTAGAGGTTGTTTGGGTGAGGAACTGCATCATCTGCCCTTGGGGGGAGATGAACATAGCCACTATAGGACTCTGCACCGCTCTCTGCGCATATTGTTGTCTGGACTCGGGAGTGAGCAAAAAATGCCAGAAAGGGTCAATTGTAACCAGACACACCTGCTTGAATGATATTGACGCCCCTTGGATTTTTGAAGATGGAGTCGTTGTAAGTCCTTTGGGCGCAGGCGGGATATATGACGGCCCGCAGGCAAAGGTAAAAGGGAGAAGGGCTAAGAACGCAGCAGCACGCGACGCCATGTTTTATATGTATACTTGTTTGGCACAGACTCGACAATAAAAGCCTCTAGGACAGTGCAAGAAGCCATATTTATAGCTGCAGAGGAACCGAGGATGAATCAACTTGTATCTATCTATCTCAGAGTGTTCTCTCTCGTAACCACTAGCCGAATGGGTTTAGCGCGGACGATTAGCCCTATCTTGACCGCTGCTGAACCTAATTCAAACTCTCTATTGCAGTGTCAGTATGCACTGGACTTTAGGATAGAAAGGTTCCATGAGTATACATACAGTAGTTGAGAGTCTCGCTTGCCAGGCATCCAATGATATTGACGGTGCATCATACCATGCGATGCCAATAACACATTGTTCATATTTAGCATAAAACCCTCAGGGCACATTGCCATACGAAATTGGCAATAAAATTAGCATAGCAATCAGTCAGAGTAAGTCTATAGCGCAAGAAGATGTTTCCATTAACTCCTCAGTGCACCTAGATAAGTGATAGTAATGTAAGCAATAGCCACTTCTTTATATACTTGCCAAAGCATGTTAGATCTGGATATATATATATATATATATATATTATGTCAGATACAAGTTTGAATTTATATACATCCCTGCATCCAATGGGATCCCGCGCGAATGCCTTAGGCACCCCACATTGCTTTGTGCCCACGTGGCACGTGCATGGATATTCGCAATAGCCCACCATGCCCAATCCAGCTAGCGGCATCAACTGCAACCTCACGTCCGACTTGCGCTGTCCCCTCCAGCATCACCATCAAATGTAACAGTCATCATGCCTCCCAATGCCTACGACGTCTTCCAGGAACTGGACCGGGAAGAGCAGTTTTCTGCTCAAGAGGGCAAGACCCAGAGGTCCTACGCAACATGGCGGGAACGCGCCATGAGCCGAAACCTGCGCCGCGGTTTTCTCATCATCGGAACCTGCTGGGTTCTCTATTTCGTATACCTGCATAGTCTCTACGCCATGTCTTGGAAGCCTAAATATTTTGATACTACCGAACAAGCGACGGATGCTGTTGCGACTACTCTGGAGCAGAACAACGCCGGAAAGACCGTGCCCCTAGATGTGCACGTCATGAGCAAGTGTCCTGATGCCAGGGACTGCCTGCAGCAATTGATCATTCCAGCAATGGAGAAAATCAGCGATAAGGTCGATTTTCGCCTTTCGTTTATTGGAAGGTAAGTTGGACATATGTTCTCCACGCTTCGCAATCTTTCAACTAATAAGAGGGCCCTCTTCCAAGTGTATCTGACAGCACGTCCGATGTCCAATGCAAACATGGCCCAACCGAATGCATAGGTAACGTGCTTTGTCTTTGTGCGGCCAACCTTCCATTCCCTTCGATGCAGAACGAGACTACCTCCGTATCACTCACTCCGCGAACGCCCGTCATTCGTTCTCTCGGATTTGCAAACTGCCTCATTAGCGATTTCAAAGATATTCCCTCACGTACTCTAGTAGAAAGCTGTGCTTTGGAACATGGGATTGGCTTTGACTCGTTGAATACGTGTGCTAGCCACCAGGACGATGACTTTGATGATCCTGAGGACCCAAGTGGCATTGCCTTGTTACGGGAGAGTGTACGCCACAGTCAAGAAGTCGGAGTTACAAAGAGCTGTACTGTGAGGCTGGATGAGACTGTTTGGTGTATTCGAGATGATGGCAAGTGGAAGGATTGCGCTCATGGCAGCGATATCTCGACTTTCGTGGGGGAGGTAGAAAGATTATGGACGGAGAGGAATTAGAACCTTGAGAGCCTCATATAGTATAATTACCCATCTGATACCCCGCTTGTTTTTGTATAGCCCAGACTGAGAGAGTTGATGGTTAGGAGTTATATCTTCACACAGCCTGCTTTTTAACTCCCTAGGGCAGTGCTGTATTTTTACGCGCACAGCAGAAAGCGTGTTAGATTGTCCCGTCCAATTTCCTTGTCACGTACAGACAAACGACTCAGATTGTTGACGGTAGTTCCCTGTTTGTTCTTATCTTACATCCCGACTGCTACCATCTTCACTTGTTTATCTCTTCCCATCTCTCCGTTGTTTGCAATCTCTAAAAGATCCTACACTGGACCTGCATATTTAAAAATGCAGCATTAAAGAAGGGGTCCAACGACAGCAGACAGACACAACATGCCCGCTTCCACTGACGAGTCATGGCGTCGTTCTGACCTCCATGAACAGGTGCAAGACATGATCTCGAAATACGAATCTATCAAACCCAGCCACGCCCTGCGCTACATCATCGGCACTTCCAAGCTCTACGTCCTGTTCTGCGAGCTC
The DNA here is from genome assembly GCF_001907595.1 of Talaromyces atroroseus. NCBI lineage: Eukaryota > Fungi > Ascomycota > Eurotiomycetes > Eurotiales > Trichocomaceae > Talaromyces > Talaromyces atroroseus. The sequence goes on from NW_017971442.1 coordinate 1,084,884, forward strand.
ATCGAACACCACATTGGCATAATCCTGAGCCGCTCCCAGGAAATAGAAGATGGTCACATCACCGTCTATGACAAGTGTCTGCTAGACCTATGTGGCAATGGTCGCGAGGTGCACAGACAAGCCGGCCAGGAGCTCTACATTCGAGAGTTTTTGGGGATTGATCCCGATTCGCTTGTGGAGCGTGACGTTGAGGAGATGCTGGATAGAGAGATTTTGGCTAGGGGAGTGTTTGTGAGATGTCCGTACTACTTATCTGCTTTTACGCTTTAAGTGTTGTGTTTCGATTACTGACACCTGGCTCGCCCAGCTTCTCGTCCCCTGACGCCCGCCTGTCCTCGCTCAGTCAGCGCAGAGGACGAGAAAGTCAATATCGCAGCTCCTCCACTTGAGGACCACGGCCCACCATTCAGCACGACAAGCTCAGATACGTACGGGACCAATTTCGCCAGAAACTCCGCTGTCAATACCAACATCAAACGCATGCTGCATATCTACTTTGAGGCAAAGAGCGACTTCTACAGAATCGAATCATCACAATCACCACCATCATCATCAGATGATTATCAAAGGATCGCCAACGCAGCCAAATTCCTGCGAGACAGCGCCGAAAATGCACTTGACTACCTCCAGGCGCAGGATCTCATTACCTCGCACTGCGATGAGTTGATGGCAGAGCTGCAGGCTGTATTCAAGTACGCAAAGAGCAGGGCAATTGAGTGTCTAGGGGGCAGAAAGCGGCGGTTTGAGATCGAGGGTAGGAACAGGTACTACTACAATAGCAACAAGCCCTCGTCGCTATCACCAGCACGAGAAGCGAGAAGAGGCAGTTTCAGATCTGATGACAGGGTTCAGGACAGTCCCCAGCCTAGAATACATCGTCGTGTGGCTGATCGGTACTCTGGTTCGGGCTCGCATCACCAGCACCTGTGGCATCCGTATGCTAGGCATGAGGGATCGCGGTCGAGGCGCAGTGCTGCGGACAGAAAGTCATTCTAAGTTAGATCTTCGCCAAGGTTAGGCTTGAAGGAGTTTTTTGCCCGGGGGGGGTTGTTTAGCGGGGGGAATTGGTTACATACTTGCATTAGGTGGGTATGGATCTGTGGCGTTGCAAGGACGGTGGAGTGGCTTTACTGGATCATCTTGTATGGTGTCGCCTTACTACATTGTATTCATTCAGCTGAGAGCCAGTTAACATACATGCTAAACACGGAAACTTTTCTTTTGTCCGGTATTTCGAGCTTTGACAAGAATATCATTCCTCAGTCTCCTGTGTCCCGTACGCAGTCAGTGACCCTTCGCATATAGAGCATAGGATACAACGATTGCATTGCGCAACGTAACTAAAAGTTTTATGAAGCCATGGAACCAATTGGAGGGGAAAAAAAGAAGAGAAAAGAGAGATAAGGCACTTGACCTGCTGTCGAGAAGTAAAATACACTCAAGTATTCTCGACGCGTAGCTCCTTTACTTATGTTGGCCTTGCTATCATTGAGTTAGTACCTGGCTACTTGCTAGCGCTCTTGTATATACTGCTCGTATATACATACATACAAAAGAACCGGTGTCCTTATTTTGAGAGGACACCAGATCCTACTTGTTAAATATGAATACTACGACTATCGTGCTGGAAAAGTTCCTCGAAGTCTCGTATGAGACCTTCTTTGGGCACTGTCAAAAGCTTTGGTGGGCAGTTCCTGGACTACGACGCCTGTGCGCAGTTGTGGCTGCATACCTGGGGCGATTGGCTCTGACGGCCGTGGCGAAGCTTATTATAGCTGTCCATTGTATATTTGTAAGACCAACGCTCACAAAGCCGACTTTGATCAATCCGTTCTTCAGTCTTGCCAGGAAAGTGGACTCAACATATACTCTTATGGTGCCGCCGCCGCCGAATAAGTGATTCTGAGGGCGAAGTCAGTGAAATTTGTTATGCGTTATCCACCTTGCTTCTGCAAGGGGCTTTATCACTATTTATTTATACAGTATTTTCCGGTGCTCTCTCTTGCGCGCCTTCGGTCGAGTACTCCATATGTACCGGCGCGGAGGCTTTCTCCTCAATAGCAGTGCCCTTGACAGTCTCGCGGAACTCTATTTCGTTCTCCTTAATCCTTTGCAACACAATTCCATGTGCGCGCCATGTTGGCTTCGTTTCGAAGAGCATGTCCATGCTTTCCAGGGGGATACCCTTAGTCTCGGGAATTAAGAAGAAGACAAAGAAAATAGACAATACCATGAGCGACGCAAAGAAGAAATATACTCCGTAGCCCATGGAGGCAAACATTTGTGGCGTGAATCGCGAGATGAGGAAATTCCAGAGCCAGTTCGAGGCAGCAGCGCAGGCTTGTGCGAAAGACCGCATGTTTTGGTCAAACATTTCCTTTATTTCCACCCCCCTTTTTGTCAGCCTACTAATAATCTAGACAGGATCAAGGGTACAATCTTACCGAGTTCAGAACCCATGGTGTTCCATTCCACGACGGCGTGTAAAAGGCGGTCCACAGATAGAAGAAGAAAATAGCCGCAACACCTCCTCCTGTGAGATGATCGCTAGGATTCTTCGTGGGTTCAGCCACCTTGATATACGCACCGATAATCCACATACAGATCGATCCGCCAGCAGCACCGTACAAAAGCAGATTTCGCCGTCCCACATGGTCAATCAGATACAACAACCAGATAAAGGTAACGGCCGTTTTGACACAGCCAAACAATCCAGTTGTAAGCAAGGATGCATTGGTGCCCTGGAGACCAAGACTCTTGAAGACTGTAGGACTGTAGTAGTTGATAGCGTTGATACCGGAGCCATTCTGCCAGACGAAAAGCATGCTGCCCAGAAACAAGCGGTATGACCACTTTTTGCTCGTGAATGCTGCTTTGATGGGTTTCGTGAACCCGATGCCCACTGATATTCGTTGCTCCTCGATGGCCTGGTCGATTGCGTTGATTTCCTCGATCATGTAGATGTGATCTAGGGGTAGCTGGCGGATCCAAGCCAGGTTTCGCTGGCCCTCTTCGCGACGACCTTGGATCATCAGCCAGCGCGGGGATTCTCGAATAAACAGCGTTCCAATCAGGAGCAAGCCAGATGGGATCAGCTGGATTGCAAAGGGGATCAGCCATTGTTTTTGGCTTGCCGGCATGGTGGTTTGGACTCCATACTATACATGCAACATTTAGCTATCAAGTAGAAAAAAGAAATGCAACCACACCCTTACAGGTAAGGCTAAACTCACGTTGATCCAAAACCCTACCAAGCCTCCAATTTGCCAGCCAAGTTCATACACCCCGATAAGACGCCCTCGAATAGCCGGCGGAGAAAGCTCGGCAATATAAATAGGCGTAAAGTTCGAACCAGCGCCGACCCCAAGACCTGCCAACACTCGGCCTGCATAGATAAGACCCAGCCCACGCTCACCATTAGCGCCGAGCATCAGACCAGCGCCGAGCGTAAAGACCAGAGACGCAACCAGCAGGCCGATTTTCCGGCCCCAGAACGTCGAGATCCCATACGCAAATAGAGCGCCAAAGAAGGCGCCGGCCTGGTAGCACGAGACAATATTAGCTGAGACTAGGCTCTGCTCGTCCGAGCTCATGGAGTCAAAATGGAATTCGCTCTTGAAGGAAGGCAGCGTTATGGTTGTGCCGATGAAGGCGCTGTCGTAGCCAATCATGCACGATGTTAGAGAGGCTATGGCGGCGAGGAGGTAGATTCGCCAGTTGTAGACTGATTTGGGGGTTGGTCGGTCTTCGACCAACTTTAGGATCGACATGGTGTGAGAAGTCGTGACTTTTTTTAATTGTATACAGGGAAAAAGAAATAGAATGCCGGGATTCAGGAAAGAAGCAGAGAGGGAGGAGAAGCCTATATAGAGAGCCGGGCAGAGCCCCCAGGGCTCATCTTCTCCAGAGCCCGCGGAAGAGCGTTTGACATTGCGGAGAATCTCCAGGCCGTGTGGAGAAGGACTGTGGGGTAAATATGCCAATCAGCTGGCACGACGTTACCCCGGAATCTCACGGTCCTGCTTATCTAAGCCGGTGTCAGCGCGCGTTCTTGTAACTATCTCTTGCATAGTCTATTCAGGATCCACTGTTTATTGCACGGATATAGTCCTGACGCTGACAGTGCTCTGTTCTCTGTATACGTGTGAATCCGGGAAATGCTGGGGTTTGTGGCGATGGCCAGCAGCATCGGCGCTTTGCTTAGCCGGGGCTGGTTGAAAACAAGGGTAAGCGCTTTGCCGTGTGCTCGCCACAAAAGGCAGATCCAAGTCCAAGCGCTGCACCCAAATCCCGGCACAAGGGAAACCCATGGTTGCCTCGGCTTTCCTATGTATTCTTATTGAGCTTTGACCCTGTGTTTATGAGAACCTTGGGACTCTCGGCGATGTTGGTCTAGTATCCATGGGTATAGCAGCTGTAAGTGGTCAAAATGTGAATTGTTTGCCTGGATCTATTGCGCAGTCTCAGGTGGCATAAACGAATTGTGCTTTTGAAATTCCGAGGTTTACAGTATGAGACGAGAACAAACAGGGTTGTTGTTATCAACCCACGATAATTCACCTGAGATTCAACGGGCTAAAAGGACGTAGATATTCGGTCACCGAATAGATTTATCCACTATGATTATTCCATGCCCGTTTGAAACCTTGGTAGTTGACAGCTGTATCGCGGGAAGTGTCCAGGAGGATTTTGTATCCGTAAACCCAATCTCCCTGATTTAGGCTAAGACTTGCAACCTCGGTTATTCTTCCTAACGGTGTTTGATCAAACCTCGAGGTCAAACATCAATCGCAAGCAGAAGCATTTCATGAAGCTAGCTCGCGGGAAAAGCCTCGCTACCTCCAAGCCCTTTTCGTAGGTTAAGTTAATTGGATATCGAGAGGATATGATGAACGATCCTGCTTTGATATGTTTCTTCCTTTTTTAGCATAACTGCTGCATTTATCATTGGTCAGTGTGAAGAGAGAATCAGATAGACCGATAAGCAGCGATAAGCCAAGCTTATCGTCGCGCCGGCCCGCGAATCCAACGGGAGCTTAAGGGGCACGCACGTGATACATGTGCCGCTTTCTCGTCGATTCACTCAACTCTCTAACTCCTTGCTGCAACGAAAATAATCACTTTATGGCCCATTTCTTGATCGTATATTGTGCAGACATACATAATTTACACCACGCATCGATCGAATTAATGGACCACGACCATCACATCCACTCGGTCATGCAGCAATGAGCCTTCCATCGTCCCGGAGGTGATTTCTCAGAAACAAAAACCAGAAGCAAAAACCATGGCTGCCTCCACCTCCCATCTCGACCCTCATGCTACCCCTACTCCCCAATCGGACAGCTCCTCCTTCGTCGAAGTGATGCATTCCTCGAGTTCGGCATCGGATAATTCATTGAATCTACGTTACACACCAGATATCAGTACAAGTGGCAGCAATGAAGACAGCTCTGGGGGTAGGGTGGTGAATATCGGGTCACGTCCCCAGCCTGGATCGACGGAATTGCCTCTATTACACACGAAGCTTGATGTCAATGATGACGACATTGAGATTACCGAAAGTGGAGGGGCGGATAGGCGTTTACTCGGAGCTGATGGCAGTGGTAATGACGATTATAGCTATAACGAGGGATATGACTCTGAACAAGATTTTAAACATCGTCACCGAAGGAAAAGACGTGGTAGCGCGGGCGCGGGCGCGAGTGCTGAATACACGGCGGAAGAGGAGAAAGAAGTTATTAGAAAATTGGACAGAAGATTGGTTCTATTCTTATCTCTTTTATACCTCCTTTCTTTCCTGGATAGGTCAAGTAAGTCATTTTGCCTTTCAATATTGGCCGTCAAAAACCAGAATGCTGACAGCTAACCTCAGATATCGGAAACGCCAAAATCGCAGGTCTTTCCGACGATCTCAGGCTATCATCTTCGCAGTATGAATGGCTTCTCACTGCGTTTTACATCACATATATCACTTTTGAATGGATGACTTTGATGTATAAGCTAGTGCCCGCTCATATCTATATCTCATTATGCGTCTATGCATGGGGTGTGCTGGCATCCTGTCAAGCCTTGACAAGGAACTTTGGGGACATGCTCGTCCTTCGAGCATTGTTGGGCATATCAGAAGCAGCCTTCGGTCCTGGTGCCCCTTTTTACCTATCTTTCTTCTACAAACGCGAGGAACTCGCCTACCGAACGGCACTTTTCATCTCGGCGGCGCCCTTGGCTACTTCCTTCGCCAGTAGCCTGGCATGGGTGATTGTGACCTTGAGCAGCAGTATTCCTGTCGCTCCGTGGCGTTCACTATTTCTTATCGAGGGGTTTCCGAGTCTGATAGCGGCGGTTTTTGCCTGGATATTGATTCCTGATTCGCCGGGCAAAGCGAGATTTTTGAACCCGCGACAGAGGAAGGTGGCTAAATTGCGATTGCAATCGAAAAATAAAATTGAACATCATACTTCTGCGCCTTCGTCGTCCGAGAGGTTTAATTGGAAGGCCGTGATTGAGACGTTGTGTGATCCAATGTCGTATCTTGTAGCTGTGAGTACCTTCTTCCTCTCCGCCGCCCCCCTTCTAGCTGCTTTCATGCGGGATCTAATGAACACGGTAGTTGATGTTTCTTGGTTGTAACGTGGCGTTCAGCTCGATGCCTGTCTTCTTACCAACAATCATTAACAAGTAAGCCATGCCCCGTACTTGAATATGGGCAGGTAATGCTAATTTCCTCTCCCTAGCATGGGTTATTCATCCATTGCTTCACAGGCACTCTCAGCGCCTCCCTTCTTGATTGCCTTTGTAGTGGTACTGGTTACCGCTTCGCTTTCTGATCGCAGTCGCAGCCGAAGTCCGTACTTGATATTCCACGCCCTTTTATCTGCGATCGCTTATCTTGTCATTGGACTGGTTGGATATTTCCACTCGGATATTCCCGCATCTCTTCATACAATCATCAGATATCTATGCATATACCCCGCCACTGCCGGCTTCTTCTCCGCAATCACGATTATTATTACCTGGAGTATGGACAATCGCGTTGCGCACGAGGGCAAAGGCAGCAGCATTGCCATACTCAACATTATCGGGCAATGCGGCCCCCTCATAGGCACCAGACTCTATCCAGATAGCGACGGCCCATGGTTTGTGCGCGGCATGCTGACATGCGCCGTTTTTATGGGCGTGGTTGCAATGCTGGCGTTGTCGTTGCGCATAATTCTGATAAGGAAGAATCGGCGCATTGTTGAGAAGAGAAATCAGATGGGGATTGAGCTAGCTGAAGGCGAGGGTTTGATAGACCATGGGCAGCAAAATGTGTCGCCGCAGACTGAGATGTTCACACATATCATATAGTATAGTATCGTATCTAGTATACTCATCCATCTCATAACTCCTAGTGTCTTTACCTGAGCGCGTCAAGAGCCAATTCCTTTTCCATCAGTATGACATGATAAATAGCTAACAGCGACTTCTTGCTCATCAGGGAGTTTATTTTATTTACTTACATCAGAACCCGATTAAGTCGCAGCTGATCGACGATGATCGTAGATAACCCGGCCTCTGATTGGCGGGACGCTTCCGGCGAGCGAAAAGGCACGGATTTGCCGATTTGGGCTATTCTTACTGCATCCGGGGATCTTCACTTCGTCCGGAAGCTCTGTGTTTACACATACTTAGCGTATGGTCTGTCTATCAGATCTTTTTCTTTTTTTTTTCTTCTCTTTTCTTTTTGAAGATTGCTGGTCCAATGAACAGGTTTTTCCCGCTTTGACTTCCCCCCCAAAGACACTGACGCAATGGATCTGTCATATTAATTCTTGGGCAATTTTGGCGGAATGTTTCAGATATCAGAAAGGATTGACCGCTTCGATTTAGAGCTTTGTTTTTTCTTTTTCCCCCTTTGTTCTTCTGGAACCTAGACCAGGTTACAACGGAGAAAATCAAGATTATCCTGTTGCGGCAAGTTGGATGTGATTCGTCGGCTCAGCCTCCCAGGAATTCCACGATACTTTGATTGTGTTTTCTGGAACTTGTGTAGAGACAAAGAAAGGGTTGAGTATTTCATTGGTCGTCTAAGAATGACGACAACAGATCCTATTTTACCTCTGCTTTGCCTCATCGTCAGTTTACCAGGTTACTCGAGAGAAATGTCACCTTGGTACATAGAGCTACATATAGAAGGACAACATTCCCCGTTACTTTTCCAAGGTTGCAAGGTTTTTCAGAATTTGAAAAATTTCCCTCGTACACTCCTGGCCCAAAAAAAAAGTAAAGAAGGGGAAAAGAACCATGGCCTTCGCAGTACGGGGAAAGATGACGTCCCCCTTCCAAAGAACTGCGAAATATGCGTCTAAGGTACTGCACAATCCAATATCAGTGCCCTCCTCCTCCCTTCCCTACCGTGCTGTATCCCACTATGTCACCACTTCACCGCCTCAAACAACAGACCATATTCAGACCAAATTGCCAGCAGACGGAGCCAAGAATGCCAATCGATTCCGTGAATTCAACCTCGAAGATCGCGTCATTGCCGTGACGGGGGGTGGCCGAGGGCTAGGGCTGGCTATGGCAGAGGCTCTGATGGAAGCTGGAGCCAACGGTAGGTAGTTTCACCTCCACTTACCTGCCCTTAATGACGATTTTTAATGAAATAGTATGGTGTCTCGACCGTCTTGAAAAGCCCGACGCAGAATTCGAAGCTGCGCGAGAACGCGCAAAAAGCGATTACGGAGGCCGGCTGACCTACGCCCGGATTGACGTGCGCGACGAAACGCACATCAACAGCATACTGGCAGACATCGCGTCCGAGAAGAAGCGTCTGGATGGCATCATCTGTAACGCCGGCATTAACCACGTGCACCCGGCCATCGGCCATTCGCAGGAAGCACTCAAGGAGGTCATGTCGATCAACTACAATGGGGTCTTCAACTCGGCCACGGCGGCGGCAAAGCAGATGTTGCAGCACAAATGTGCGGGTTCTATTCTTCTCGTGGCTAGTATGAGCGGTATGATCGCGAATAAGGGCATGTCGTCGCCTGTTTATAATTCCTCCAAGGCTGCTGTGATTCAGTTGGGGAAATGTCTGGCTATGGAATGGGGCCGCCACAGAATTCGTGTTAATAGTCTTTGTCCCGGCCATATTATGACGCCCATGGTTGAGATGGTGTTTGAGAAGAATCCTGCTGCTCGCGCTATATGGGAGTCGGAGAATATGCTGGGCAGGCTTGCGCAGCCAGAAGAGTTCAGGGGCGCGGCGCTGTTTGCGCTCAGTGATGCGAGCACTTTCATGACGGGCAGTAATCTTGTCATTGATGGTGGACATACTGCTTGGTAAGACCCTCCTCCAGGGTGGCACATCCATTATGGCTTTGTGTCAAAGAATGCGTGGTGTATGAAAAGCTATGATTTTTACCTTTGTACTGTTATTTTTTTTTTTTTTCTCGTTATGTTTCATGGCGATGAGAAGTACATAAATTAGCGAGGCGCACCTGATTTGCAATGAGTTTTCAGCGTTTCATTACGAATTAAAAGTTTCCACCGATTCTAGCAATTTGATCTCTCTTTTCGTACTGATTTGTATAACATTAGTCAGTAGCTAGCTAATATACGAACAAGCATGGAATCTGACCTTGGTAATAATTGCGCATGGGGTATCTATATACAAGTAAACAGCTCAAGAACTCAAACAAACTTAATAATCATTCACCAAATCTCTCTCTCCACCGTCATCGACAAAAACAGGGTTATCACCAAGACCTGCAAAGTCAAGCTTCATCAACAATTGATCCACTCCCGCCGCTTTGCGAGGGATGTACATATTTCGATCCTCCATTGGTCCTCGGCTAGGTCCAGATCCGGATTCCATGGCTTCAAACATCCTCCTGTGGCTGTCATCGACGGAGCGGCTGTCATCTATGTCACGCAGGCGTGAGATGATATCTTTGATACTAGTTTGGACCGCTTCGTGCGCATCTCGCAGCTCATCCCACAATGTGTCTTCTTCTTTGGCGTAGTCTGCGAGAGCGTCTACAACGCCTTCGTCTGCTTCGAGATCTAAATTGCGCTGAACCGTTTCTAGTCGGGAAACTAGAGCGACAATGTGATCCAGACTGGTCAGGAAAGACCGAAGGGAGCTGGTGAATGGAACCTCGGTCAGAAAAAGCGATTGTGTCAGGGAAGAGAGGTACCGGCGGTGTGCCACTGTGATAGTTTCGGGGTCGTGTTGTTGTTGCTCTGGTGGTGCTGATAGTTTTTGCTTTCTTTGAGAATGTCCCCTCAATGCTGCCATTGCCGTTTCATGTTGGGATCCAGGTCGTGAAGAGGCCGCTGCTGGGCTGGTAGGGCCTCTTTCAAGCCAAGCTTGGAAATGCTGCCAGGACTCTTGGATAACCTCGCCTTGCAGATAACCCCCGATTTCCGAGAGCACAAATAATGATGCGCTTGCGGTGGCCCATATCTGCCGCATTTGAACTGTTCGAATATTTTGCCGTTGCCGCTGCGTCTGCAAATGGTGCTGACCACCTCGAGTATTGCTTCGAGGAGGGCCCAAGGGGCTCGGATGTATGCGGCGCATCGTTGTGTGTTTCCATAGACTGCTCAGCCGTATCTGGGCGCGGCGAATGCCCAGGAGATACGAGTGCATGATAGAGTACACTGACATATCCGAGGGTGACAAGAATAGATCGATAGGCGGCTGAATTTTGAGCGACAAAACTGTTTCAGTTGGAAACAAAAGGTCTGCGAATGAAACCAATGAAATCTTGGTCGTCATGTTTGTGGCTGCACTATCTTGGGGCGTTATTACGTGCTCGCCTTTCTTGGAGGAAGGCTGTAGGTTCAAACTCAATAGCTCCCGAGCAAGGTCTAACTGTTCGTCCGCCGGAGCCTCCTCGCCCTGTAAAGTATATAGTTCTGTCCATGTCTGCGCAAGAGCTGCCGAGACCTCTCCCTCCTTTATAATCACTTCACCCAGCCCTCCTGAAGTAGTAGCTCCTGGTCTTGCTATTCGTGCTTGAAGCCTCGAATCAGCATGTGAAACAAGCGATGTCACAAATTCCCCTCGTCCAAGGAGCAAGAAATCGTGGATTAGAGAGAGAATTTCAACGATTTTGGGCAACGGTAACAGCTTGGACAACGAAGTCTGCGATACCGAAAGCCTGATAGCTATCACAGCATTTGCAAGGAGTGATGTAGAAATGGGCGATTTGAGTGATGATAAATGACGGAGATGGTCTGGGTCAAGAATAATGCCTGTGATAGACCCGGTCGCGTTGTCGACAGTTGACCGGTTTCTCCTGCTCCTGATGTGATTTAAAGACTTCCCGATAAACAAGATCGAAGATGCCGTTGGTATGGACACAAATTTGGGTAACAAGTCGACCTGCATCATGTAGTCTACAGTTCCCTTGCTCGGACTGAATTCGTCATCCTCAGGCTCGACCTCAGTTGTCTGCACAAAAAAGTCGTCCTTTCCAAATGTAGGCAGCTCTCCGTATAGAAGCCACATTGATAGTTGCCGCATCCATGCTGTTTCTGCTGCTTTGGTGAGCTGTAGAGCAATCCGCTGCAGATCTAAATAGCCTGTTCGGGATTCCGCACGAAGGTAGTCAATGAGACTGGCACCGCTGCATGTCTCTTTGGCAGCTGCATCCTTCGTACCCGACTCAGGTAATATGAAGCAAGCTACCCCCCAGAGCCACTCTAACCTCCGCGTCCAAGGAGCAAATTCTGACACTAACGTAGAAAGCGGCACGATGCCATAGCCTCCTACATAGTTGCTATCATTGCCCAATACTGCTCTTTCGACATCGAGTATCTGCTTCTGAAAGCTGCCTAAATGTTCAATCGATATAGCACTAGACACGGCGCGGCAAATTGTCGAGCGGTGCGAAGAAGATATTTGGGCGGTATGGGCGCGAAGCTGTGCATGCAGTCGGCTTAAGCGAGCGAGTGTCGCGAGCAACGCTTTCTCCGGTGGCGATAGGAGGGGAAACGGCCCGGAAGATGTGCCATTGGTTTCGAGTTCCGGGTCAAGAAGAGGAGAAGGCTGACCTGAGAGGGAAAGGAGAATCTCATGGAGCATTTTCGTAGATTGATGTCTCGGCCGCCATAGGTCAGGAGATGGTGCCGAACGTCTCCGTCTGGTTTAGTTTCCACCGTCAATTATCGATATTCATCAAAAAGTATGCACACAGGAATTGGATTGTCTGGTGATGTGGTGACCACGATTGCTCGAGGGTTTGGTGGCTTATTCAGGTTGTTGAGGTTGTTGACGCGAGTGCGGCGCGATCTTCTTAAACATCAGCACGAAGCGCCCCTTGTTGAGTTAGCTACAAAAACACACGCACAAGCACCACAAAGGCACCTTTGTTCTGCCAGGGATACTCACTTTCCGCCATTGCTTTTCCAAAGAATCTCTATCTCGTACCATAATATCCTCTTAATTACGTGGCTTCGCTGTGCCCAAAGACTTCTGGCGGGGGATCTGCCTCAGCTCGTTGCCTGAGGCCACAAGCGGGGCAGGCCGGGGCTCTGGCCAATCACACCGCCGCAGCAGCTCTTGCTGTCCCTCTCTTACGTCGACAACACCTGCTCCTTCCTCTCCTCCATTCTTCCTCGCCATACCAACTGTTCCTCGTCCCTACAACAACGCAGCTGCTTCTACTCTTCTCAACTGATCGTGTTCCTTCTGGAAGTCCGCCAGCTGAGTTCGTTCGTTTTTTGTTTACTAAGCAGCTCAGTTCTCTCCTGGCCCCGATAAGCACGAGGGCCTCAGCGGATTACAAACACATTCGAAACCCCGGAAAGCCTTGTCAGCGGGCAAGGCTTTCGTCTAAAGAGACAATCACCATTCATTCTCACGCCGATATACCTGATATTGCAACGCCCAAAAAGCGAAAAGCCTCCGAAGACCAGGACGCCGCTCGGCCGGACAAGAAGACCATGACGGTACGTTGATTTCTAATACACTTCTGACACGACACGCCACGCCTTTGCAGAAGTTATAGATGGACTCCTTGCATCTGAGACTTTTTTTCCTGCTCAAATATTTCATACATATGTAGAAGTCAAAAGCATTCTTACAGGAACTAATCGGAGCATATTCAGGACGGCAAAATGCAACTCGACAAGCCACAGGAGACTGTGGAGTTGATCAAGCATGGCGAAATTGATGAATCTCTCTATAGCCGGCAACTGTAAGTCATATAATCCTTCCACTCGTGGCTGCTACTTTTCTAACGCATCCTCTTGGGCAGTTATGTGCTAGGCCACGAGGCTATGAAACGTATGGGTTCATCCAACATTCTTATTGCCGGTTTGAAAGGCCTTGGTGTCGAAATCGGTAAGTCTTTCACTCAGCACTCTAGAAAATTAGGAAATCAAAACTCTAACCGGAATCCAGCCAAGAACATCGCTCTGGCCGGCGTGAAGTCACTCACACTCTTTGATCCCGCCCCCGTCGCCATTTCGGATCTCTCCTCCCAGTTTTTCTTGCAGCCGCAAGATGTTGGCAAGCGTCGTGCGGATGTTACAGCACCGCGCGTTGCTGAACTCAACTCATATGTCCCCGTTACTATTTTTGAATCGGACAATCTTACGGCCGAACTGTCGCAGTTGAAACGCTTCCAGGTCGTCGTACTGACTGACACTCCCCTCAAAGACCAATTAGTGATTGCAGACTTCTGTCACGAAAATGGTATCTACGTTGTTGTTGCAGACACATTTGGACTTTTTGGATATATCTTCAACGATTTTGGAAAGAACTTCACAGTTGGCGACGCCACTGGTGAGGATCCCGTTGGTGGTATCGTCGCAGATATCGACGATAGTGGCTTGGTTTTTGCTCTGGACGAGAGCCGACACGGCTTGGAGGATGGTGATTACGTGACATTCACGGAAATTAAAGGCATGGAAGGTCTTAACAATGGTGACCCGCGTAAGGTTACTGTTAAAGGTCCCTACACCTTCTCCATTGGAGACGTTTCTGGTCTCGGCAAATACCAGGGCGGGGGTCTTTTTACGCAAGTCAAGATGCCCAAGTTTCTAGACTTCCAGCCCCTAAGAGAGCAATTGAAAAAGCCGGAAGTTCTCATTTCCGACTTTGCAAAGTTTGATCGCCCTCAGCAATTGCACATTGGTGTTCAAGCTCTCCATCATTTTGCCGACGCTCACAAAGGTGAATTCCCTCGTCCTCACCATGAAGCTGATGCCGAAGAGGTCCTGAAGATCGCCAAGGATCTAGCAAGTCAAACTGAGGAAAAGGTTGAGCTGGACGACAAGCTTATTAAAGAACTCAGCTACCAAGCACGCGGTGACTTGAACCCTCTAGCTGCTTTCTTCGGTGGCTTAGCCGCTCAGGAGGTCTTGAAGGGAGTGTCAGGAAAGTTCCATCCTGTTGTTCAATGGCTCTATTTTGATTCTTTGGAATCCTTGCCAGAATCCGTGACTCGTTCTGAAGAAACTTGCAAGCCGCTTGGCACTCGTTATGATGGCCAGATTGCCGTCTTTGGAAAGGAATTCCAAGAGAAAATTGCCAACCTTAATACATTCCTTGTCGGAGCTGGCGCTATCGGTTGTGAAATGCTCAAGAACTGGGCCATGATTGGTCTTGGTGTTGGTGAGAAGGGCAAGATTCGCGTCACCGATATGGATCAGATCGAAAAAAGTAATCTTAATCGTCAGTTCCTCTTCCGTTCCAAGGACGTCGGCAAGTTAAAGAGCGATTGTGCGTCCGCCGCAGTTCAAGCTATGAACCCTGAATTGAATGAGAAAATCATCACACTCCGAGACCGTGTCGGTAATGACACGGAACATGTTTTTAATGAACAATTTTGGGGCGAACTGGACCTTGTCACTAATGCGCTGGACAATGTTGACGCCAGAACTTACGTCGACCGCCGTTGCGTCTTCTTCCGCAAGCCACTTCTTGAAAGCGGAACGCTAGGCACCAAGGGAAATACTCAAGTCGTTTTGCCTCACATTACAGAGTCTTACTCTAGTTCTCAAGACCCTCCTGAAAAGTCATTCCCCATGTGCACTTTGAAGAGCTTCCCCAATCGCATTGAGCATACCATAGCGTGGGCACGTGACCTTTTCCAGACGTACTTCGTTGGTCCCCCGGAGGCAGTCAACCTTTACCTATCTGAGCCAAATTACATTGAGAAGACCCTCAAACAGGCCGGTAATGAGAAGCAGACTCTTGAGCACCTCCGAGACTTCTTGGTGACAGACAAACCCTTGAGCTTTGACGACTGTATCGTTTGGGCTCGCAACCAGTTCGAGGCTCAATACAACAATGCTATCCAGCAGTTACTATATAACTTCCCTCGCGACTCTACAACATCTTCTGGACAGTTTTTCTGGTCTGGACCTAAGCGCGCTCCTACACCCTTGAAGTTCGACGCTTCAAATCCTACCCACCTCGGGTTCATTATTGCCGCAGCCAACCTGCATGCCTTCAACTATGGAATCAAAGCTCCCACGACAGACAAGGCACATTTCAAGAAAGTCGTTGATGATATGATTATCCCAGAATTCACGCCCAGCTCGAGTGTCAAGATCCAGGCTGATGACAATGAGCCTGACCCGAATGCTCAACCTTCTGGATCCGCACTTGACGACAACGAGGAGATTGAGAAACTTGTAAGCTCCTTGCCGTCGCCCAAGTCTCTGGCCGGTTTCCGTCTGGTTCCTGTTGAGTTCGAAAAGGATGACGACACTAATTACCATATTGACTTCATCACTGCGGCAAGCAACTTGCGTGCGGAGAATTACGATATACCGCAAGCAGATCGACACAAGACCAAATTCATTGCCGGCAAGATTATTCCAGCCATTGCAACTACGACAGCTCTTGTCACTGGCCTGGTGATTCTGGAATTGTACAAGATCATCGATGGTAAAGATGACATCGAGAAATACAAGAACGGGTTTATAAACTTGGCATTGCCGTTCTTTGGGTTCAGCGAACCCATTGCTAGCCCCAAGGGCAAATATCAAGGCAAGAAAGGCGAAGTGACGATTGACAGGCTGTGGGACCGATTTGAGGTGGACGACATTCCATTACAAGACTTTTTGAAGCACTTCTCGGACCTTGGTTTGGAAGTTACCATGGTCAGCTCTGGAGTCAGCTTGCTCTATGCTAGTTTCTACCCGCCATCGAAATTAAAGGACCGCTTGCCCTTGAAGTAAGTAACCCGCCCGGAGAACGAATACAGCGATGCAGTGCTAACAATATTGCAATTTAGAATGTCCAAGCTAGTAGAGCACATTAGCAAGAATCCTGTGCCGGAACACCAAAAGAACGTCATCTTTGAGGTGACTGCAGAGGACCAGACGGAGGAAGACGTCGAGATACCTTATGTGATGGTGAAATTGTAAGAGTGAGAAAATTGATCATTAGTTGAGAAGGACATGAATATACTCATAGACTTCTTTCCACCGCGGATGTACGGAGTAAGCTTAAGCACGGGCTCGGGTATACGACAAGACCCGGAAATACCGTAGGTATTACTTAGAAGTTAGTCATGCTTCAGTAATCGCGGTTGATAATAGCATCTTTTATTGATTAGTTAATTACGTCCATGAGACATAATCAACTACAGTGACAAACTAACAGTTACTGGCCGATAGGGAGATTGCTTGCTAATCGTCGCGGATGTAAGTTAAGTTGTATGTAGTAACGTCATTCATCCGTGTGCTTAGACCCCTCTCCGTCTACTTCGCATTCAGAGAACAACAGCTTATATTTAACCAATGTCTTTGCCACCACTGCAATTGAAATCATTCTTCTCATTCTCAATCTCCAGAAATCTGCCACGCGTAACAATTACAGGAAAAGCCACGTTCCACAGCATAAGAACCATGGCGGTATGTACTTACTTACTAACTTAGTTACCTGAATCCCTGTCAGCCTCCTACTATGGCTACCTATGCTCTCATGCTATTGCTTGAATTCTCTGTATACTAAATAAATGGCAAACAGACAGGTAACGATCAACCAATTACCGACTGGGTATCTCGCAACGACAAGTCTGGAGAATTCAAGCGCGGGGTATCGCAATTCCGCAATTTCATCTCGAAGCAGCCCGGCGCACAGTTTCCACCGGAGAAGAACCGCTATCATCTCTATGTTTCGTATGCTTGTCCGTGGGGTGTGTTTCTCTCTTTCTCTCTCCTCTCGAAACTTGATATCCCGTATCAAGTTGAGCTGACGCTGGCAAAAAGCTCATCGAACTTTGATTACTCGCAAGCTCAAGGGATTAGAGGATATCATCCCTGTTACGTCCGTGCATTGGCATATGGGAGAGAAAGGTTAGCCAATATCTAAAGCACACTTTTGAATGGGCATGATAGGGTCTAACAATTCACGTTTGTTTGTGTCATAGGATGGCGATTTGTCACTCCAGATGAGAAGCTTCCCGGAGCTGATGTCCATCCAGACCCTATTCACCCTCAATTCACGCATTTGCGCGACATATATTTCGATGTAGACCCGGAGTACAAGGGACGCTTTACCGTGCCGACGCTATATGACACCAAGACCAAGTGCATTGTCTCGAACGAGGTTCGCCTTTCCTCTCTTTCCTTCCCACCTTCCCCCTCCTTTTTTTTTTCTTTTCTTTTTTTTTTGACCCATGCTAATACTCTTGCAGAGCTCGGAAATCATCCGCATGTTCTACTATGAATTCGACGACCTCCTACCGGAACAATACAAGAACATCGACCTCTTCCCGCAATCCCTCCGGCAAGAAATCGAATCATCCAACGAATGGATCTACAACGACGTGAACAACGGCGTATACAAATCGGGCTTTGCCACCACTCAAGAAGCCTACGAAAAAGCGGTCACGACACTATTCGCAGCACTCGACAAAATTGAAGCGCATCTTTCCCGCCGCCAGAAGGAGGAGAACAAAATATATTTCTATGGCGATAGCGTCACAGAGGCTGACATTCGTCTCTATACCACTATTGCCCGGTTTGATGCTGTCTATGTACAGCATTTCAAGACGAATCTGCGAGATATTCGTTCGGGCTATCCGGCTATTCACAAGTGGCTGAGGCATTTGTACTGGGATATCCCTGCGTTTGGGGATACAACACAATTTGAGCATATCAAGAAACATTATACCAAGTCGCATGGACAGATTAATCCGTTTGCGATTACGCCGTTGGGGCCTGTGCCGGATATTTTGCCTAAAGATCAGGAGGTTAATGCTGTGAATTATTGATTGTATTACTCTCAAGGTATATGACTTGGGAGGCCGGACAGGGAATGGGTTCTGTTAAAAGTAGAGTGTATTGTTTGTAATTCGCATTTAGTTATGAAAGTCAACAATATGTATTATTGTACCGAATAAATCACAGTTCTATGTGTCTCTTCCCCCCTTTTACCCAGAGAAAGAAATTGTAATTACTAACAATCAAGCATTGTTAGACTTTATCCAACAAAAAGCAAACGCCTTGACCATGCATGCTGTAAAATACAAGTAAACAACAAAAGATAAATATCAAGAGAGCAGTCACCACCAAGAGATAAGATGGGACGAATATACAGGCACAGGAAATGCCGTGGGCGAGAACCCTCAGTGACAATAGAGAACATGTTCTGGTCCTTCGGTAATATCGGGGGGGGGGGG
>NW_017971442.1:1103621-1181103 GCF_001907595.1 Talaromyces atroroseus
GGGGGGGGAAGTAAGTAGTGATATGTGATATGTATTGTGATGTATGGCGAAGGGAGAAGGAAAGGAAGGTATGATTCCGAAGCAATGAGAAGAAAATGTGAATGATGATCTGCGGATATTGGAAGATCGGGTATATATTGGAATTTTAACAAGACCAAATGGAATGTTCACTTGACATATTGGAAAAGGACACGAACAATGGCGACGTGTTGGGAATGGTTTCGGATTACTTCAACCCGAGGAAACGCTTCGAATTCTCGTAAACAATATAGCTGATTGAAACTGCTGGTGCTACTTTGAGCATGTTCGGAGTGATGCCTTTGTAAAATCCACGCAAACCCTCGGTCCGGTAGGTCTTTCGAGTCACATCCATAATGCCATCATAAGTTGCTGGATGTAGGACTGTACCCTGTGCTTGCAGCCGCGTTCGCAGGACATTGAGTGGATAGACAAAAGAGGCGCCCAGAGCACCGCTAAAAGCACCAATGACTCCAGTCGTGAAGTTGCTCAACGGCGCATCATCTTCATGGCATTTTTCTAGCCGAGCTTTGCGGGCAACTAACCTCCTTTTGAGATACTCAAACGTCGACAAGTCGATTGCGGCATATGGGAACATGCCAACGAGGCCTAGGGGCAGACCGCGATAGAATGCAAAGCCACCAGTGCTTTGCCACATTTTTCGAGCAGTCTCGGCAATGAGTTTGTTTCCTCGATTGCCTCCCTGCACAACTTCGCATTGCATGCGGCTATTGCTGTTATTAGACGGAAAAGTTTCGCTATTTATGGGGTCAAGCTTACTCACAATTTGAGCGTATCGATGGGATAAACGCAACACTGAGCCACCATGCCACCAAGTCCGCCAGACAGAAATTGCGAAGTTGGTTTGATCTGCTTAGGATCGTTATGTCCTTCAAGGCGGGCAAATGCTCGTTTAGATGCCTCCGGCAGTTGTCAGTTAATAACTCCCAGAAAGAGAGAGAGAGGAAATGGGTATGCTTACCTCGTAGGCGCCAAATTTGATAGCTGATTCTGGCATGATCTTGACCACATTGAGTCCATTGCCTATAAAATAAGTTGAGCAACTGGTCTCGAAATTCAAACAGACCAAAGCATCACCAACCTGCAAAGAGACTCCGAATTCCTCCCGCTCGCCATAGTTCCCTAGTCGCCTCGATCAAAGTCCCCAGTCCCTTTCCCACAGCGCTTAAAGGAGCACCCTTTTTAGCCGTACGGACAGCCTCTTTCTTTACGCCAGTCTGGGCGATAAGGTACACTTTCAGACGGTCGAGGGGCGCAGTGGCTGTCCGTGAGACGGCGCCAGCGACTCCACCGGCGACGAAATAACCTAAGTGAGGGAATATGTCGGTTAACTGCAGTTCATAAGAGCGTACTGACAGCCACATGGCTATGGGTTGGGAAACAGAAAGCCACTCCAGCTCATGATCAAGGTCCCCGTCGAACGCAACCATATCCGGATCGGAGGCTGGCTCAGCATTGGACGTCTCAGCATATGCGACAGCTACCAGGTTGACTGGTGCGACGTTCAATATTATTGAGAGAGGAACTTGAAAGATACAATATACAATGCTTTCCAAGGAATGTAAGAAATGAGACAGGATCGGGACTGCAGTACCTAAACCCTGTAGAGTATCACTGATGTCGACGTCTCCTTCCGGGTTTAGATTTCCCGTGGCCTTGTAATATGAAAGCACGGTGCGCAAGTTGGTAACTTCGGTTGGTAAAAAGAGTAAAAAGTCCCTTTAACCCAAGAAAAAAAAGAAAGAAAACCGAAATATTGATCAGCGGACAAGAAGTCTCTCAAACGCAGTTGACGGCCAACTAGAAGAGTATGCCTACCTCCATTCATTATAGGTAATGACGCCATCGTTGTTTTGGTCCATTTGAGCCAGAAACGAATCAAGCATGGAACTCGACACCGTGATACCTGCATTTGCAAATGCATCTCTCAATTCTGTCCTGTCTATTTCTCCATTGCGGTTTCGATCGATGCTTTGGAAGAGTTCCCATAACGCCTGGTCGGCGCGAGAGACGAAATCACGAAATTCTGCAAAGAGCCAATGATTAAAAAAGAATATTGACCATGGATAGCAGTGAAAAGTAGCCCTGAAAGCGAACATACCTCCGTATTGTATTCGTCCATCGCCGCTAGTATCGACTGTCTTGAAAAGCTGGTGAAGCATAGAATCCGCGTTTTTGAGAGCTGCGGGGAAATCGAGAAAAAAAGCAAAAGAGAGGCAATGGCCGTCAGCGTTTGGTGGCTATTCAAAAAGCGCACGCGCACATAGAATTAAAATTGCTCACGATGGTCCATCCTCCGCAGTCCCTTTCTCAGGCCATTGAAGTCCACATAGCCCTGTCCACGAGTATCTATAACCGCCCATAATTTGTCAACCCCGTCGGGGCTGTCGAGGGGCTTCATCTTCGCGAGCGGGAGGTGACAGAGATTGCAGTCATGGAGTCGACGCAAGCATTCTTTGCACGGAGTATCTGTGGTGTAAATAATGAATTGAGAACTCAGACCGAGCTAAATCTGATCCGATGAAGCCGGTTGCTATCTGCGCAGTGGATATGGTTATGAAGTCCCCAAGAGTAAGAAGTTCGTCGGGATGGCTCGGACCAGCTGGTTTCTGGCCAATCAGCGTGTCCGTGTTGCAAAGGAGGCACTATGCCTGTTCGGGAAGGGTTGTGTGTCGTCGGAGTCGATCGTTTGTCAGACGAACATGAACTTGACTTCCTTGCAACCACAAGTACGACTATATGCTGTAGGCACGGCATTGATATTGGCAAGATCTGTTGCTTTCAATATTCGCATATATATATCTCTCTCTAAATCAAAGTGATCCGGCCATGTCCGTATGAGAACCGTCCCTATCGAAAATCTCAATATGCATCGCAACTCTCAACGATGATGTATATCCGTGGCATATATACGTATAAAACAACTGTTTCGGGTTTGAATATTTCGACTTGATATTTCCTGCCTATGGCCGCGAATTTTTGGGTGTCGACTCAGCGTCGACATTGGATGTTTACACGAGAACGCCTGGCGGAGATCAGAGAGAATATCAAGGAGAAGAGCCAAGACGGTCTCCAAACGCAACTTCCCGATGTTAGGGTTATCAACATTGTCTTTAAAGCAGGTAATGCAACAAATGCACCAGTACACCTCTGTGTGGACAAGCGCTGAAAGAAGAATATGGTTGTGATTGTAGAGTTATGCAGACTCGCCAAAGGGCTGGGTTCGCGGCAGCAAGCCGTTGCAACGGCTCAAGTCTATATGAAAAGATTTTATACGAAAGTCGACTTTCGACAGACAAATCCATTTCTTGTCATGGTCACGGCGTTTTACCTGGCCTGCAAGATGGAAGAATGTCCCCAGCATATCCGGATGGTGACTAACGAAGCCCGGCAACTATGGCCAGGTATGTTACTATTTCCCACGATAGCGATCTACAACATGCTGAACGATTTACAAAGAATTCATTACAAGCGACCCGGCCAAGATTGGGGAATGTGAATTTTACCTCATCTCCGAAATGCACTCACAGTTGATTGTGCACCATCCATATCGGACTGTGTTGGAGCTGAGCAAAGCGCTAGAATTGACGACAGAGGACGTCAACCAGGCCACAAATCTTATAAGTGATCATTACCAGACAGATCTACCGCTTCTCTATCCACCACACATCATCGCAGTAATGGCTATTCTCCTCGCCGTGATGTTTAGCGGCAGCGGCGGCGGTCAACGCAATGCATATATATATGGTTCGCTGTCATCATCAGGCACATCTTCAATAGCTGCGTCACTTAGAGAAGGTGGCATGGGAGTGGCGCTTTCTGCATTTGAATCGGGCACAGCCGCACAAGGCGCAAGACCAGATCCAAGGATCCAGAAGATCGTTAACTGGCTGGCCGAAAGCGAGGTTGATATCCGGGCAGTCATTGAATGTACGCAGGAGATGATATCACTGTACGAGCTTATGGAAGGGTTGAATATTCAACATTGCAAGGAAATCATCTCAAGGATGACCAAGAATAGAAACGCAGATAAGTGAGGAACTATCATGGGTGTTCTAGGTATATTGTACGAGGTTGCTGAATTGAATGTCCAGGTATATATAATTCTTAACGGTGGCTTGGGTCGGTCTTTCAGTTATGTAAAAGGCGCGATGCTACAGAGAATTTGCCCATCAAATAACCTTGTTTGATGACGAGCATTCTCAACGTGAATCGAAGTTTCCATGGACCAACTCCTGGCGGCATGGATATATCGACGTATCACGATGACAAATACTACACCCATAAAACTACACTTATTTAAACGTCTCTAGGAGTGCACTTGTTGCTAACATAGAATATGTTCTCTTTCATCTCTTGCGATGGGGTCTTACGGCGTCTACTGTGTCGTGTGTAGGGTGGCCATCGAGAGCCATTGCCGAGATGAATCCAGAATATTGCGACAAGATAAAAAGCGGCAAAGTACGAAAATAAGCCAGGAGTACTCTTCATGGACGCAGCGGAGCTTGAGAAGAAATACTTCAAATGTACTAAAAATAGCTTTTGGGTCAGTCTTTACCGTGTGAGCGAGTACTTACCTGTCCTTCCTGTTTTTGTGAGAGGGAGAGAGAGTTAATAGTTTAAATAATTTAGTCTATTATGATTCCGTTGAGGAAAAGTTCAAGCTCTCCGGCATAGGACAAGCTAGGAGTTGCGTCCGTGAGGGATAAGCGACAAAGTGTATCTTCCAATACACATAGCAGCAGATCCGTGAATAGGGGCAAGGACTACCAAAAGAGCGAGGACGGCCTGAAGCAAAGTCCGACATTCTGGATTTTCGAGTCTACCGCTCGAGCTTCTAGATCTGGTTCTTAACTTTCTGAGCGTAGCATTGAAGACATTCTGAGTTTCGAAACAGCGCTAGGAACTGTCGTTGCAGATAGGTATTGGCCTCTACGTGCTGCTTGAAATCTTGTAGAGATGGACCAAATCGCAGAAGGAAATCTCAACTGGCGTTATATGTTTACGAGCCTGGAGGCCCTAAAAGAGAGCAAAGAATTTGAAAACTGGGGCACCAGAGTTAGTTTTCTACGTTTCATGCAAAACTTGAGAGAAAGCGTCTTTCGGACTCTGGAGGAGATCATGACTCAAGCTTTAAGGGGGCATTACTATAAAATTTATTGCGAGCTGCTCAGGTACCAATGGTTCTATGACAAGCTAGTTATCATTTGTTGACATTCACTTGCATCGCTAAGCCCTTAGTGAAGCAAGTACTCCGTACATCTTGGAAGATCTACCGAGATCATACCTGCTGTCGCACTAGTCATGCAGCACACTCGATGCAGAAAGAAGACCAGCCTATCTGCGAGTGTATACTCCGTACTATGCGGTGGTTAATTGTGGGGAGGGCTATTTTTGCTGGTGAAAAGACTAAAATAGCGGTGACTGGCGTTGTGTCGTCCAATAACTAAACTCCATCATACTAACTAACTCGTAGTCATCGTTTCAAATGTAGTTAACTTAACTTCACTGACTGTACGGAGACCCTGTAGAAGAAAGGTCAAGGCGATATCAAGTATCCTGCAATCGACTCGATGTAGTGACCCGACTCAATAAACATGATACGGCGTCTAGCCTCTCACACGATCAGGCGACTGGTGTTGGATGTTGATGATGTATGCACGCTAAGTCTAAAACGGCTAGTGCGTGGAAGAATCACCGAATTTTCAAGTCAGCTGCCAAAGTAAAATACAGTATGGCCGATACAGGCTGTGTCTCATAATGTTGTGTTATGAACATAGGTGTGGAATGAAGGGCACTATTACTGACGCAGGTACGGAGTACTCCGAAGGAGGCTTAGCCATTTCGACTCTGCATAGCCTACTGAGCTTTATGGAATCCTTTTGACTATAGGATGCTCCTATTCCTACTTCCATCAGCCTGGGATACTCCTGATCTTGAGTGCTATTTTAATAATACACTATACTTCCGTATGCCAGCGCAGAATGGCCAACGTCATGACTAAACATTTCATTGCCGCCGCACGAGTCACGCTGCAAAAAATGTGGGCTTGCGGCCATTGGCCACCTGCATTACGTACCCCGCTCCGTGGCTGAAATGACATGATATCATTGGGACAGCGACCCACAGGTGTCTCGATCTGGTTGGCCGCTGAGCCGTTTGCCACTAGCCCTGCCACTAGCGTGCTCCAGGCTCCGATTTCATTGGGCACAAAGGTACAGATGTGGTCTCATTGCGGTGGGCTCCTATTACAAGCGCGTTACGATCGCTGCTCATCACTTTGGCGGCGATCCCAACCAATGACTCACTGTTTGGGTTTCGGCAGAACAGTACGTTACAATATTTCCTGCCCTTGCGTTTGGAGTGCCCCACCTGCAGGCGCCAGCCGGGCCCGTGAGTGGCTCAGGCTCTGCCCTGCCTGCCCACGATGCTGGCTGCGTCCGACCTTGGGGCTTTTTCTTTTTCGTCTTCGGCTCGCTCTTCCCTCCCCCCGTTCCGCCTGGGTTTATTATTGTCCCGCCATCGCTAACTTCTCCCTCCTTCCATCCAATCCATCAACCCATCAACCCATCCCACACTCTACACTATTTCTTTGTCACAACTCAAATACTATTCGATCTTTCTCTCATCTCTATTTCCTTCCTGTTCTTATACACCTGTGCCTTTTATTTGACAAAAATAGACTTCAGCAACAAACACCCCAACACCAAAACCAACGGACGCTATGGCATCGACCTATTTCTACGGACATCAGCACCAACAGCAACACCATGTTGTCAATGCCCATCTGCAATCCAACAACCACCACGGTGGCCGCCGGAGAGGCCCTCGCATGCCAGGTCAGAACGCTCAAAGACAGTCTCGCAGTGTGAAGGCCATGCGGGAAATGGCCGAGGCTCCCACCGTTGCTGCTTTCCGTCTGCGCTTCGAGGCCGGCCGCTCTTTTGACTTGGATGACGATTTGGAATTTTGTCCCAATCTCCTCACAGAAGACGATGTTCGTATTACCCACAACTTACTATATTGATGATGGTGATATTTTTTTTTTTTTCCTGGTAATTGGCTACTAACTGCCGGTGCAGTTACATTCAATCCATTCGTCTGCCTCGGATCGCTCATCCCTGTCGAGCGGCTCTCCAGATTCCTCGCCTATGCAACATCAAATTCAACCTGCCCAGCAACAAGTCACGCCAAGCATTTCACTCTCCCCCGGGCCATCCACGACCTCTTATGTCAACAATGTTGCTGCCGCTGCCGCCATGAATAGTAATCTTAATGCCATGCATTTCCAGCAGCCAGCGGCTGCTCGTACACGGAAAGTCATTCCTATTGTCAACCCGCAGACCGGCGTCACACTCGCCAGCCCCCCTACGTCGATCAATCCCAGCATGATGCAGAGCCAGCGTCGGTGGTGAGCTCCGTCATTTCCTCTGCAAAGCTTGACCAAGGTCCATTTTCTCTCTCGTTCGGCATGCCTTGTGTGACTCTTTTTACAATTTTTCTCTTCGCCGTCGCTGGCTCAAATCTGCATCATCTGGGAATGGGGGAGTTTTTAGTGCTTCTTTCATCCGGTCTCGACGATCCTTGCACGACAACATCTTTTCTATTCTCTCTCATCATACGTTTCTTTTTTATATATAAAAGAAGAATTATGTCAACACTGTATATATTTTTCCATTATTGATGATGACGACTAAAATATTCCTCCGGCTTTACCCCACGATGGGATTTGCAGATCGACTTTGAGGGGAAAAAAAAATCATTCCATTGCCAGCGACGGCGCATATATTTTGCATCTCAACCTTGTGGAATTCAGCAACAAGCGTTTTGTGGTTTTTTTTTTAACGCAACGGGAAAAAATTATACCAAAATTTCGTTTTCGGCCTGGTGCACGACTTGCTGCCACAGTGTATAGAAAGCGCAGCATTTGTTTATTTACTTTTTCTTTCGTGTGTGTTGTTTGTTTATGAGATATCACAACGCATGCCTCGTGTTGAGGAGTTTTTGATCTTGGCGACTTTCGGATCTACGACCTGTTCACCTTCTTATACGACGCTTTCTCTTCGCTAATATGTCCTTATTTCTACATCATTTATCATTTGATATCACTGGGATGGATGTAACTGGGGTGGAATGGTTTTTGCGTGATTATTATTTTTTCTTTTCAATGGGCTTAGACGGCGGAAACGATACAATGTCTGCATTGGGTTGTGACTTGTTTGAACATTTTGGCTTGATTTTGTTGAAGCATTCTGTTGTCAGATATCTGGGCATCGGAAGAGCCCTCGTTTACTCTTGTTTTTTTCTTTCGTTTCTTCATGTTTCTTTTATTATTATTGTCTGCGGATATCCATGGGTACATGTATGGGGTGGTTGAAATGAAATAGGCGGGAAAAAATATTTGCTACTTATTTTTCATCCTTGCCTGGTCTGGAGTTTTTCTATAGGGTCTTTCATCGAGCACAAGACCGTGTCGAATATACGTTTGCTTCTCCTTTATACATTCGAGCATATTAAGCCATTCCCAGGATAAAATAAATCAGTGTATGACCATGATTGCAACCTCAGGCAGCAATCCACTTTTGGTTTCGTCGTTTGTCGTCGTCTTCCTGACGTCATAGCCCATGCGCCCTACTCCAATCAGGATGGACTCAATTGCTGGCCAAGAGTATAAAGACGTGCATATTTCAATGGTCCATGGAATCAAACATCATCGTATCTATCCTCCAACTTTCTTTTTTGTGTCAGATAATCTGGTTGAACGCAGTGGTCGATTGATCGATATATATTTCTACTGCGGCTATCCACTATCCCCCATAGTACATACACAACACCACATCAAAACTGGAGAAGAAACATATCTACGAAGCCAGACTACCTCGGTACAAAGAAAAAGAGAATTGAAAATGGCCTCTCTCACACCCTACCTCCGTCAAACCATCAGGCCTCTCGCCACCTCCCTGTCTTCTTCCTCGTCGTCGTCGTTATCATCGAGAGCAGCGTTTTCGACGTCGTCTATCCAACGAGGTCTGAAGGAAAGCGACAAAGGTATGGTACCTCTACTCGTGGGACCACTTTAAGGTTCCGAAGAAGAAGAAGAGGAAGAAGTAAAGGCTAATACAATCCAACAGACCGCGACAATCTAAACGTCGAATACGACAGCCACAAGCAAGAAAATCTGAAAAATATCAAGGCCGGAAAGGCGTATTGGCGCGAAGAACTGGCGAGCGAGAGTGAGGCAGGCGTTAAAGCGGATCGGGGAGAGGCGTCGATTACGGAGAATGATATCAAGGGGTTGAAAGAAGAGGCTGTTAAGGGTGGTGGCAGTGCGGGGAGGAAGTGAAATTCCATGTGTTTCGGAAGGCATCAAATTGTTCACTGAATGGAGAATAGGATTGTCATCTTGAAGTTGGAAAAACAGGCAGACGAAGTGAGAGGGAATGGGACGCGTTTGTTATCGTCTAGGATATAATTGAGTTTCGAACGAAATTGATAGTGAATAATCGTCGTCTATAAAGAGTAGACAAGTGCAGAAAGAGTGTGGTATCTTGTGATACGTTAAACAACATGAGCCCATAGCCACCAGAACGCCATACATGAATAGGGAATAAGAAGATTAGACGATAAAATCGCCAATGCCAAAAAAAAAAAAAAAAACCGCATCGTTCAAACCAAGGGAAACCCCCTCCCCCTCCCCCCCAGAAAAAGAAAGAGGGAAAGAAGAAAGAAAAGGAGAGAGGGAATGGAAAGATCACTTCAGAATGACAATCAAAATCACAAGAACAATAATCAAGCCTACAATAGTCATCATACTCCAATTATCGCCAGCCTTCCTCCGAATCTTGTCTAACCTGCGACGAGCATTGTTCAATCGTCCCTGGTGACGATCAACATGCTCATCGACATCATCCAGAAGCGCGATTTGCCCTTCCAGCTCATCACCAATCTGGATACTCAACTGATGCTGTCGCCCAATCGACTCGCCCAACTGATCCAATTGCGCATCCTGGTCTTGCAGGATTTGCTCGTGATGTGAGTGAATCTGCTGGTTACTCAGGTTGCTCATGTCCAAGTGATGGCGGCCATCCTCCTCATCATGCGCTGGGTCATCTCGGTATGGCTGGAGAAGCGCCGCTCGATTAGAGTTATATTCCGCCTCGTCATCATCATCGTCGTCCGTGAACCGCACCGATTTCGAGATCGGGTGCTGAGGAACCGGCTGCTGGAGATTCGCTCCGCGAGTCGCATGGGCAAAATCGGGTCCTAGGGATGGATCATTCGGCACTTTTGTGGCATCACTCGGCCCTTCGTTGCTGTCCTTGTTATAAAACTGGGATGCAAAGTCGTCGTACTGGCTGCGTAAAGTGGCCACTTGCTGCTTTCCGTCTGCATCTAGAGTGTTGTCGTTTTCTAGCTTCTCAAGCCCATCGCGCATCGACTCTAATGACCGTGAAATCTCGCTGTCGTGTGTGTTCGGCTCTAGGTTTAGTGATGTAGCTCGTTCTCGCTCGAGGAGGGACAGTTTGATGTGGTCCGCAAGGAGGAAGAGTTGCGACGGGTTTGTCATGATGATGATGATGATGATGGTGCTGCTGCTTTCTAAAGGAAGAATCGTGTTGTTTTTAACGAGTCTGTGAATAAAACGAGAACGCTGGAAGTGACAGACTATAAATTATAGAAAGAAGGATTCAAATCTGGTGATGTACCCAAGCCGAATGAGGATGATGATGATGATGATGATGGTTATCAAAGGTCCGCACTTCCGGATTCATCGGAGGTGGAAATGAAATGGGTTGGTTGCCTGAAAGGACGGGCCGCCGCCGGGCTAGATCCCGTGCCTTGCAGCAGAGCGCACAGTGGTCGACTTTGAGTCCAGGTAAGGGACGAATTGTAGGAGAATTTGCTCTCAACCTTGGAAGATTCTTTACATGTATGTATAATATGTAGACCGGATTTTGTAGATAGTTGACCGAATGAGCGGCGGATCGTTCGGCATATGGTATATCTATATGCCTCAGGCTCGCTCTGCTGGTGCAAGCTTGATAGCCGGAATTCTGGGCCTGGGTCTCTACATTGATCGTTTGGATTTTGAATAGAAGACGAATCTAATGCTGTTATATCCTCATAAACAGGCGATCTAAGAAAGAGTCGAGCAAAGTGGTAGATGAACATATAACTACCGTCTGTTCTATACATAACGCTAATTGGCTGAGCATTTCAAAAGGAGAGGAGTTCAGTCTCCTCGCGCTGCACCGAGCGACTCGAATAACAGAAACAATCCCTTTATACACTCGTATTAGCCCGACATATAACAAACAGTTCCTTAGTGGCCAAAACTCGAAGCCATTGCGGGTTCTGCCTAATAATTATTAACCGTTCCAACTATACTATTTACGGCCTAGCACCGTCTCTACTGCCGCCTCAACCATCATCGGTGGAATCAACACAGCATGTCCGACAACATCCTCTCTGCTTGACTCAGTCTCTTCTTGGTATGCTACACTGTCACGGTACAGCCTGAAAGGGTCCAGCCGGGGGACAGCAGAATCAACACATCTACTGCAGATCACACAGCTTCGTTTCAGCCACTGGATGATACTCCAATCAGAAGAATCTATTCGCCCCAGCTGGGGGTATCACGGAGTTCTTGCACCGGCACCCCCGTTTCCCTCTCCGCGTCGCCGAATGGCGATCAGTTCTTATTCGGCTAGGGTCAGATTCGGAGGGTGAAGAATATTTGTATATATATGTACTGGCGTAGCCTCGGACTGCGCCATGGATATCGTCGAGCTCCTTCATGCAATGAACATGGATCGCGGGGTAGAAGAGGTGGTTGACCTCAGAGCATTGGACTATGTCTCGTCATATGATGAGCACCTAATGTGCCCGATATGCCATTGCCCCTTTATACGGCCTTTGCGACTGCAATGCGATCACGTCTTTTGTCAAAAATGCATAAACGACGCTATCATGTCCTCCGATTCTGACGCGCGGGATTTCCGCTGTCCGTCGTGTCGTGCTCACGCTACGGACATATCAGGAAACATACCTCGATTACTGATCAATATGTGCGATGATGTTCGAGTGCGGTGTCCGTACTCTGATGAAGGCTGTCCAGAAGTCATGGCTCGAGGACACGTGCAATTGCATGTGGAGAAGTACTGCGATTACAAGCTGTTGCAATGTCCGCAATCGACCTGCAACCAGAAGACTCTCAGGAAGAAGCTAAATCCGGACAGATGCATGCACACTACTGTCAAATGCGAGGCCTGCGAAGAGGATGTAATGGAGCAAGATTTACAGGTAAGCGCTCCCTTTCGAATTTCGCCTACGAAATTTCTTGTATATCGGTATGATCTAAGAGACAATTATCATGGGTACAGGACCATCGAGATTCGCTCTGTCCCAGCTTACGGACTAATTGTCCCGACTGTGGCGCGATGGTATTCCGCAGCGCACTCGAGGAACATGTTGAGACTTGTCCTGAAGCTATTCATCTATGCCAGGCATCGAAATATGGATGTCCCACCAAACTAAAACGATCAGAATTGACAGTGCATGAACGAAGCTGTCCACTGATAACTATGGGCCCGTACATAGAAGCGCAGAACTCTCGTATTGACTCACTAGATATGACCATTCGGCAATTGCTGCAAAGAAACGAGATCCTCGAGGATGGAATTGCCAACATTCGCTCCACATTGATGGAGAGCGCTCGTTTCATGCATGAAGGTCGGAATGACCGGCAAGTTCCTAGTGGAAACGTGAACCAGGACCACGCCCAATCCGAACCCAGACAATCCGAAGAAGTCGATCGTTCGTCACAACTGTCGTCTTCGACGGCATTGACATATCTCCTATCACTGCACGAGTCTCTCCGCGAGGAGGTATCCCAACTGTCACGAGCAATTACCGACCTTGATTCCCGTGCCAGTATGGCGATTCTGAATGAAAGCATGCGCGTGAACGAGGACATGGCTCACACAAGCGCTGCAATCAATACAATACGAATGCAAATACATTGGCTTTTGAATCCTCGGTTGCAACAAGGTCATCGACTAGGCTCTGCAGCAGCCGGAGGAGACTCGCAACCGGGGCCAAGCACTCGGGCTGAGCCTGGTGCAAGCAATTTAACAACACGACGAAGACTCAGCGATAGCGGTCGTGAGGGGACTAAGCTGTAGGCGGAAGATGCCTGGCTTGATTAGATTAATGGATCGATGCGGCGTCTTGGTACGGAATGATACCCCATTAAATTTGAAGCATTTGGCTGTACTATAATGTTCGGAGTAATGTACAAATAGTAATAAACGATTTACCATCTATTCTCACTTCCCTAACTTAACTATCGAAGTCTGAGTAAGCCCTAAACTAGTCTGAACTGGGTATAGTGAAATGCATCACGTGACCGCCTCAGAGATTTCCCCGCCAAGGCTGGAAAGTGCGGGCATCCAACTTGGCACTAAAATCAATCAAGCATTTCTGTGGCCTCCGTCATCGAGAGAGGAAGAGACCGACTGCAGCTTGCCTGGTTGACAGCACCGCTCGCTTTTGCATTAGGCAGGAGAGCCCTTTAGCTGCCTTGCTGTCCGCCATCACAAGCATCCTCTCTTGAGTGTTTGCCCCGAGCACAACTACAAAAGAAATTGAAGAGGAAGTATAGCCCAGGGAGAGGGCTGTCGCCAAGATGCCGCCAAAGAAGGGAGCAGACCAGCCCAAGAAGAAGAAGCCGACTGTTGAGGACAAGGTAGGTTATTCTCAGTATGTGTGTACAGGCAGATGAATGGAGGCTAACTTTGTGCCCAACATTATAGACCTTTGGTATGAAAAATGTACGTCAAATTCCACACAGCGCCACGGACAACTTCCTACAACGAGAACACCCCATTCACTAACACCTTTGAAGAAAAAAGGTTCAACTGCCCGCAAACAGATAGCCCAACTCGAAGCGCAAGCCCAACACAACAAGAATGCCGATGAGAAACGCAAGGAAGCCGAGAAAGCCCGTCGCGCCGCCGAAAAGGCAGCCAGCGAGCAAGCCAAGAGAGAAGCCCTAGAACTGTTCAAGCCGGTGCAAGTCCAAAAGGTCCCCTTTGGCGTCGACCCGAAGACCGTTGTGTGCCAGTTTTACAAGCAGGGTCATTGCGAAAAGGGCAAGAAGTGCAAGTTCAGCCACGATCTGAGTGTTGAGCGTAAAGCGGCCAAGAAGGATTTGTACTCGGACTCGAGAGATGCGGATGCCGCTGCTAATGGTAAAGAGAAGGACACCATGGACCAGTGGGACGAGGCGAAGCTTCGAGATGTGGTGCTGAGCAAGCATGGCAATCCGCGTACGACGACGGACAAGGTGTGCAAATATTTCATCGAGGCTGTCGAGAATCAGAAATATGGTTGGTTCTGGACGTGTCCAAATGGCGGCAACAAGTGCATGTATCGTCATGCTTTACCACCGGGGTATGTATTGCCTTTTTTTTTTTTCTCTCTATCTCTGATGATCATCTCGTATTTACTAAGACGATGCAGATTCGTCCTCAAAACGAAAGAACAACGCGCTGCTGAAAAGGCCATGATGGATGAATCGCCACTCAACACCCTCACCTTAGAAGACTGGTTAGAGTCTGAGCGACACAAGCTCACCGGCACATTGACCCCGGTTACTCCAGAGTCTTTCGCCGAATGGAAGAAGAGACGCCTTGACAAGAAGGCGGCCGAAGAAGAAGCTCGCAAGGCCAAAGAAGCAACTGGTCGTATGCTCTTCGAATCTGGCAACTGGCGTGCCACTGGAGATGAAGACGAGGATTCCGAAGACGATGAAGAAGAAGAAGATGGCGCCTGGAACCTGGAGGCACTGCGCAGAGAGACTGAGCGTTTACGTCAGCAACGGGAAGAAGAGCGTCTGGCGAAGTTGCATGGCGGCTCTGTTCCGGGCGAGACGACGCTTGGTGAGGGATTACAAGTTGACGGGGCTGGCTAACTGTTGTTGAGCTCGACTTAGCGTCAGTTTTGTGATTTTTTTTTCTGATTTATGAGCATCATGAGCCGGGCCAATAAATACATTATCCTACAGTATAAAACAGTTACGTTTCTACATCTGAAATACACCTGACATGTCCACTGCCTTTCATGGCTATTACTTACATCTTAGGAGACTGAGAAGAATGTTAAGTTTAGGCTATTCGAATCGTATGGCTAAGGTATGATTTCATGGATTGCTCTTCCTTCATGTCACAGAGATGAACATATACTACCATTTCTCGACATACGGTCTCAAATCCAACTCAAACGCAAACGTTGTGCGTGGCTGCGTATGCAGGAACCAGTACGAGTCGGCAATCTGCTCACATATCAGTTAGTCACCACCACCAATCTAGATGTAATATAATCCAGGCAGCTACGCAAGGTCAGACAATCTTACAGCTTCAGGGCTCAATTTCGCATCCTCGACCTCATTCTTCCAGTGCTTCGTGCGCGGGATATCAATCACCCCGTCGACAATGATGTGTGCCACATGGACTCCCTGGGGGCCAAATTCTCGAGCCAGCGACTGCGACAGGGCGCGGAGACCGAACTTGGAGGCTGCAAAGGGCGCGAACGTGGCTGATCCTCGTATACTTGCCGTAGCTCCTGTGATTTCTCTGTTATCTCGCCGACCTCTCCAAGTTGAGCTAGCAGATGATATATGTATATGTATATATACCAGTGAATATCAAACTCGGTGGAAACTCATTCCCCACCCCTTTCAACAACAAAGGCAAAACAGCCTGCGAAAACAAAAACGCCCCCTTCGTCTGCACATTATAAGCCGACGAGAACTCCTCCTCGGTCAATTCCAAAAACGGCTTCTTCACAAACCCGCCACCGGGATTGAAGATTGCGGCGGCCAACGGGGTGTCCGGGAAGAGTTCGGTGGTGATTTTTTGAAACGCGCTGCTCACGGATTTTGCGTCTGAGATGTCGGTGCTGATGCCGATTGCTTGGCCACCGGAGGTATTGATCTCGTTGACGACGCCGTTGTAGTTCTCTGGGTTGCGGGCTAGGACAACCACGGGGTAGCTTTGGGCGAATTTGCGGGCTATGGAGGAGCCCTGGATATAGAAAATCACCTAGGTATCAGTATGTTTTTTTTTCCCCCTTCTTTCTTTTGGGAGGGAGTTCTTGGAGGATGAAGGGTATATGTATGTCCTACAGTTCCGGGGCCCACGCCGGCTACTATGGCGAAGACTTTCGTTGCAGACATGTTTGATGAAGTGTCGACTGAGTAGGTAAGTAGTGAGTATAGCCGTAAATCAGTAGCACTGGTTGAATAGTTAACCTTTATAAACGGGAGGCTGCTTAGAAATCAAGCAGTTATTAGTTAGTTAGTGATTATTGATCTGCTAATAGCCCGAGAGAATTGATATTGACCATGATGGGATATTGACCGAGACTGGCTGCGGATGGCGTCATATGCGTTGCGTTGCGTTGCGGGGTTTGCTCGGTATATCTGAATATCTGAATATCTGAATATTGAATATCTGAATAGCAGTAGTAACTCATGTTCCATCGAATGCAGAAATGGACAGACTGAATCCTGCCCTAGCATGTGTAAAATATCCAAGCATCGTCGCGCAGAAAATGTTGCTATGCATTGAATATGTCTACAATGAATGGTTATGGTTATAGTTATAATACAAGACGACGCCCTCACGTCGCCAATCTACCAGCGCCTCCACCCTTTCTTATCATCCTCTGCACTTGCACCCCCGTCCCTAGATGCCTGCCTCTCAGAATCTAGCATTCTGTCAAATTCTCTCTGCGCAGCTTCTCTCTCTCGCTGCCTGTTCTGCTCCTCACTGGTATAAGAAGAAAACTCACTTCCTTCACTCAGCGATTGCGAACTCTGAGCAGCAGGAGATGTCTGCTGCCTCCAAGCAGAAGCAGACGAGCGAGGACGAGAAGCATTCTCACGCCGAACACGCTCCCATGCGTTTTCATTTGATAAAGATGACGAAAGTGCTTGTGATTTTTGAAACTCCGGTGCCGTCGGACTAGCATCATCAAAGAAGTCTTGAGAAGATGACGACGAAGAAGAGATATCCGAGGGAATCTGTGTTTGCCATTGCCTATGACTATTATCATAGACAGTCTGAGCCTGGCCGTAAGTAACCTCCGAAGAAGAAGAAGAAGAAGGCTGTTCCTCAGCACTCGCCGTCGCATGGCGCGCAGTATCGCGCTCTTCCCGTCTCTGCCGAGTCTTCTCCCTATAACCTTCCAACCTCTGCATGCGCGCCTCAGCATACTTCCTAATCGCCTCCCTAAACTCCACCAGACGCGGATCCGTCGACAGCGCAACCGTAAACCGATACGACGCCAGTGCCGCAAAATTTCCTAACGTAAACACCACCCACATGCCAAACCTGAGCCCGCACTGGAACACAGCCTGCCGACGATCCGCAGCGGGGGCCTGCCGCCACGCCGTCTGCACACCTTCCACCAGCGAGGTTGTAGCGGGGATCTTGAGCTGTTTACGGAGCGTGTAATATGCATGTGCGGATCCGGCTGTGAGGCCGAGCGGGAGGCCGATTCGTCGTGTGTTTGCCTCGCGACTTGTGTGTTCGACCATGGCGTCGAGCTCGGTCTGCGTGGGATCGCGTCGAAGCAGGCCGCGCACCATCTCCAGCTGTGTGGATATGCGGTACATGACTGTGCGTTCCCAGTTCCAGGGCCCAGCAAATCCTGCGTAGAGTAAGAGCGGGTTGGGCCGTTGGAGGTGTTCGCGGTTTATCTTGAGAGGGAATGCGGAGGCATATCGCGATTCGAGATCCGGGCTGTCCCAGGTTTCGGTGTCCTTGGACGGTTCGAGCGAGGTCGATGATGGCCCGTCAAGCACCATTTTGAGATAGTAGTTTTTTGGTATCTTGCCAGCGTTAAAAGGAGTAGGAACAGCACAGGGCTGGTTGGTAGAGGACATGCATGAGAAAGCCACCGGAGCTACTCTCCGCAGAAAAGAAACGTGACGTCGTCTGCTTAGTCATCGGCATATCAACTGACGACCGACCTAAGTTACCACCAGTAAGTATGTAAACAGTTGAGCATGTTTACGGAGTAGTTGTTATCCCTAGCTCAAATTCATATAAAATAGGGAAATGAAAGCATGTGATTATTACTCTGTATCAACGTAGCTGGATACATACTACCGCCGCGTCCGAAGAACTAATACCGACTGAAGACACAAACTGCAAGAACGAATGAAAGAGTCAATCAATTCACATAAGCTGTACGAAGGTGTGCAGAAACCTGGCTCAGATGCCAGCGTCCGTACGATATAGGTAGGTTGCTTGCCATTGAATGCGCCCTCGCGGGCTACACTGTAAGATTTCTCTTGAAGAAATAAACGTGAAAAGGCTGACTAGGACAAAACGAAGAACTTCCGGATAAAGCTATCAAAGTAGATTGTTTTTTTTTTTGTTTCACTGATGGAAGGAAGGAAGGCACACTCAAAAAAGCAAATAAATGACATACACACAAGTTGTGTGTATCAGAATCAAGAAAGAAAAGGCAAGAGAAGAAGAGAAGGAGGGAAGATTCATGCATGCCTGGGAATAAACTGGGATATAGTCGTACAGCATGTATAACAGCAGAGAGATCTGACTGAATAATGAGATTCGTAACGTCGTGCGCGCAATTGAATTAGATAATAATCATTGGTGGAAAAGAAGAAGAAAAAAAAAAAAAAAAAGCACAAAAACAAGCAATTTCAGGTTCAGGAGATGATCAAGCGGTCAAAGGCGTGCCAAAATTAAAAATCCCTTGGGATCTGCACACTCTCGTACGGGGAGACTGTATTCTTCTCGTCTGACGGTGAGGATTGCACACCAGGACCGCGACTGTTACTGCGCATTCGGCCTGTAAAGTTTTTGAATTTACTTGCGAAACTTTCGTTGATGCTACGACCACGCCGGTGATCAACTGACATTCTACGCAGGGACTGCGTGTCAGCATCAGTCGTCATTGGCCGTGCAAGTTCCCGGCCCGCCCGAGCGTTGTCCATGGCGGATTGATTCGACATAAATTCCCTTGACCTGGGTCCGACACCGGGAATAGGAGGCGGCGGTGGAGGCGTTGATAGATGCTGCAGCTCGGGGAGAATTGGCGGATTGGTTCTCGTGTTTTCCACCACCGTAATGTCATTTTCAATGTTGACAGATACCGTTGGTGGCGAGCCGTAAGATGGTAAACCATGCTCCCGAGAGTTCTCACGTCGGTGATTTAAGGGTCCTCGAGTCCTGCTGGTTGACCGACTTCGTGGGATGTTGGGAATGAATCTTGGATGATGAGGAAGATCGGCGGGAAGCGGAGCTTGTTGATATTCAGCTACTGGAACTGACATGGACCGGCTGATTCTTGCGGCTTCGGCCTGATATACCGTACTTGGAAGTGTCAGAGGGACTTCTGGCATGGCCGGCGCCTCCTCGTCGTGTCCCTCGCCGTATCTGGGACGCCGCATTGCCTTAGGAGTAGCTGGTAAACCAATCGTACCGGCACGGCCTCGAGTAGATGAGCCAGAGTCAGACCCATTCTGGAAGTCCGGCGATCGCTTGCTGGCGTTGCTCTTGGATCGGAACCGTCTGTCGAATGACTCGCCGGATGAAGGGGGGCTTTCAGGCAGATTACCCCCACCGGCAGAGACCATTGCAGCAGTCTGGAAATCTCCAGGCAGAGGAATCTTGGGAGCAGACGGGCGGCGTGCCAGAGATAGCCGACGCGCCTCAAGCTCAGCGGCTGCCAACTCTCTCTTGGCCCGTTCGTGCGCACTCAAAGCAATAGAATGATCGTTTGAGTACTCAGATTTTGAAGGCTCCTCAATAATTTCAGCTGTTGGGATGGAGTTCAAACTAATCTCTGGCCCAAAATTGGGCTCACGGGCCTTGCGACTGCTTGATCTAGCTCTGGCGCGCCTTTTGTCAGGGGAAGGGTCGCGCCTAACACTGCTAGCACCTCGATCCGGACGACGACTAGAACTTCGCTGTCGAGACCGGTGCAAGCGTTCCCGGTCACTAGTAACAAAACGCAGACTATCCTCAAATCCCCTCGCCTCATCAGCAGCAGGGGACATGGGCAAAGGTGATGTGGGAGACCGAATGCCAGACTTGTTCCTGTCATTACTGCGCCCTCGGCTGTGGCGACTGGTGCTGTTTCGACTTCTTGCTTGTTGCTTCCGGTCGATGCCTCTAGATGTCGACCGATGGCGGCGACCATGTGTAGATGAGTCGCGAACGCGCGAGCTGCCTTTGGCATGGCTCCTGCTACGGTATTTCGAAGCATCGGTGTCGAAGCTCTCAACGCTCGCATTATATTTCGCGAACTCTTCGGGGGACATTGGAACTGGCGAAGACGGTGAGCGCTTGGCCGGTGCAATGTAGCGATTGGTGGGTCGCCCTCGAGAATCTACAGAGCCATTCCTAGAACTCTTTTTGCGTTCGCTCCCACTAGCTTCTCCGTGATGCCGAGTCTTTGTGTGAGGGCGACGAACATGCTTAGCATAGTAATTAGCCTCTTCCAGGCTGCTGATATACTGATCAATGCTGCGACCGCTAACACTGGGGCTTTTCGTAGAACGGAAGCTTTGGAAAACCGAAGAAGGGGTTCCACCACCAGTGCCATCAGTGTATGGACCAGCTTCAGATTCAGAGGTGTCAACTGGCGGCCATTGAATATGAAGCCCCTCTGGTTTGCGGTCACGAGAACCATTCCTCACCAAACTCTGCTCCTTCAAGGTTTCGAAAACTCCTGCGGCAGGGGACGGAAGACCCTTGATGTCCTCGAACTTGTTTGCCACTGTCTGTACTGCTGTCTGCGGACTCGGGCCGTGACTGTCTTTCCCTGGTTCATAACGTGCCGACGTTAATAGTAGCACAGGTGGGTCATTATCTTTGCCGCCATGGTCGAAATCATCAATTCTGGATACTTTTTGTTTCCCCTTCTCGGAGCTTGAGTCAACCGGAGTAGGGAGAGATCTTGGTGGGAAGTTGGGAGGCTGCACATCTACTGGGGTTTCACCAATGGAAGGCAGTCTTTGTCGGTGTGCATGACTAGGTGTTCCCGCTCGAGCAGACATTGAATGATTGATGCTTCGCATGTTGTTGAGTCGATATGACCCAAGACCACCTGGGGACAACGCAGACTCTCCAACGGCTGATTCGGCAATGGGTGTAATGCCCGGGGCATTTGTAGGCGTGCGATCATCCGACTTGAGGCCGGGAAATTTGAATGCCTGGCTAGACTGGGGACCAAAAGAGGTTATTAGCTTAAGAGACGAGTTCTTCACAGTCATCCGATTGGCTGTATCGGGTTTCAAAAGGTCTGCTGGTTTTGATTGTGGCTCGGAAACAGGCGAAGAAACACGATAAGGCGTAGGCGACATCCACGGCTCAGATGGTTCAGCTCCTGTGCACATAAAACACCGAATTGCCAGCTGCTGTTGAGAGTTTGACACCACATGTTCGCCCCATCGGCGCACAAGATACGACTGTCGCTGCCAGTCAGTCGGCAGCAGAAGGCAGGTCATGAGAATGGCTTCCATATAATGATTTCGAGATACATAAACTTCAATTGCATCATTACGGTCTCCCAGAGCAAGAAGGATGGTTGCTGAAGCATGAATATCGCCAGTTTCTAGCAGTCGTTGCACAAAACTCTGGCCGACTTTATTCGCCTGTTCTTCGCCGCCCATCTGGCTAAGAGCTAGAAACATCCACGCAGAGGAACTGACAGGGCCTGAACTAAGCATGGCCATCATTTGCATCGGGTCTTGCTCACCTAACCAACGTGACAGAAATATGGCATTCGGGCTGGTGGGAGGATGTTGGTTTACTATACCGTGATGTTAGGCGCGATTTTTCAATAATTATAAAACAAATGTAAAAAGCAGACTTACACTCATCACGAATTAGGTCTTCGATATCCCCGTCCCATCCAAAGACAACTTGGAGCATCTGTCGCCGCAATGCATCGGGCGTCAAGCGAGATTCATCGAGTGGTTGCATTTGTTGAATATAGGTCACTTCATTAACTCGTTCCCTTGTAAAAGGGAAGAGGTCTTCCAGGGGTTCGTCAACGGGACTTCGTGTCACCTCGTTTCTCAGCCGTGAACCACCACGAGAACGAACAGAGGACACGGACGTAGAAGAGCCATACGCAATGGATGTGCCCGTTTGCGAAGGTAACCGACCAAGAGGTGAAGTCATGGAGAAAGTTGTGCCACTGTAGGTTGACTTGTTCAGAGGAGAGAAAGGACGGACCCGACCGGATGAAGCGTGCGAGCTGATCGAATTGGTGCGGCTACGACCTGACATAGGGCTGGTCGTGTTTGCCCGTTGTTGGCTTGCAATCTCATGAATCGATACCTCAGGACCTCGGAAACTCTGAACACTCCGTGCGCCACTTCCTCTCGAGAAATAACTTGGAGACATTGGCCTTATTTTGGGCTCTTCGACAACGGCGGCCACCTGGTCTATGGGAAGATGCCTGACATTCTTAACCATGGTGGAGTTATCCAAATCATACTGCTGGATGGTATTGTTGGGGCCAATGGTAAATAAAGTCGCGGTGGGGCCATAATTGGCCATACCAAGTACATCTTCAATCGTCGGGATAGTTGTATATGTCACATGTTTTGTTCTCACGTCCCAGACCCATGTTTCCCTAAAGCAAGTCAGTGGGCTGTTATACTCAATCCACCCAATGCCGATCAAACTGACCTGTCAGAGTATTGTACGATTCTGCCATTCTTGGACCAGGAAATCCACTTTGGTCCAGTGGAGTACGGTTCGGTTCGTTTCAATGCACGGATGACACGAGGAGATTCGTTCGAAGGTGCCTTTGCTACGCTCCAAACTCGGAGGTCGCCATCCATTGTTTGAGTTGCAAGCATGTCAGACTTCTGTTTCGACGAGGATGTATGCCAGGCGAGACAAGCTATGGGTGATGGACCTCTGGTAGTGGATAAAGTATGGAGGATTGTGAAGCTGGGATGCAATGTGGCTATCAAGATGGAGCCATTTTGATAGCTTGAGTATGAGTTAGCACAGGAATGGAATATGAGCAAAATGGGACAAGACCTACTTACCCAATTGCATAACTTCGACAGTCCGCAGCCGGGGCCAAAGAGGTTATAGGATCGAAGATGGTGCGAGCAGATAAGTGTTCTGAGGTTGCTGGTTCAAACATGATCACTTCGCCCTTTCCATTCCCTGGATTTTGTCAATACTTCAAGAATGATATTTGAGTGAGGGTTTGTTCAAGTTATTACCGAATGCTACATGTCCATTTCGCATCCATGCTGCCACTCTAAGAGGTTCGTATGAAGCGAAGCGTGATATCTCACTCCCAGTGAAGAGGTCCCAGACGATTGCTGTTTGAGCAAAATCATAGCTGACCACCAGTCGGCCGGCACCCCGTTCACTCACGTTGTCAACGCAAATGAATGCTATCCTATCTGAATGAAGTGAAAACCGGCGCTCCACTGCCAAGGTATCATGATGTAGGGAAAGAATGACAGAGCCTTGCGCAAATAGGAACAAAGATGCAGTGGCCGC
Source organism: Talaromyces atroroseus (assembly GCF_001907595.1). NCBI lineage: Eukaryota > Fungi > Ascomycota > Eurotiomycetes > Eurotiales > Trichocomaceae > Talaromyces > Talaromyces atroroseus. Next base: position 1,127,237 of record NW_017971442.1, read on the forward strand.
ACATGGCTGAAATTCAGAATCCCAAGTTGAATCCAAGGTCGGGATGGGGGGCGTTGGCTGCGCTGTGGATGGCACAGATCGATGCCACGACGATAGGTCGTCCATCTTGAGTCACGCACAAATAAAGCTAAATATCCATCAGTGTCATGACATTCTGTAAAACCGAGGCAGGCACAGGCTGCAAAGCGTATGTCTAACTGTGAAGAAGAAGTAACAGAAAAAGAGCAAGATGGATGGTGTGTTGGAAGAGAATGACACAATCAGACTAAGTTGGTTATACAGCAAACAAGACACAACGGTTTGTCTTTCCCATCTGAAAACTGGGGGATTACTCACCGTCGAGGTCTGGAATGATTCACACAGGTGAGTATCCGGTCAACCTGCCAGGCCTCCGATATCTGAACGACCGGGCGTGACAGAAGTTCCGCAACCACAGCATGCAGGAAGGCTTGTTCCAAGCAATGAGATGAGAAAGCTTTGTTCTATTTCCCCTCAAGTTGCCGACGACAAAGAATGGTGACTGCAACTAGACGCCGACAAGGGTGGTTTGCTTCTTTCTTTTTCTCCCCAAAAGAGGGTGTAAGAGTAAGTACAAAAGACAAAAGGACAAAATGCAACTTACATAGTGTGGAAACTCGGAAACAGACCCTGCTACAGAGGGGCAGGGGGGCAGGGGGCAGGAGATGCAGGGCGATGGGATGCAGGCACCGGGGAAAGGACCAACGGCATTATGCTAGCGTTGCAATAAAAGAGAAAAGGAAAAAAAAAAAAAAAGCGCTGAAGTGAAGGCCGATCCCGACTATAGGGTGACGGGGACCAGTCATCAAGCCATCACGGTGGGAGTGAATATCACTGGCATTGGGAGTTTCTGCCAACCACGGCTTTGCGTCGCGGGGTTGTCAGAGAGAGTGCATTGACTGGGCGACTAAGGGCTCGTGTAGAGTTGGGCCAATTTATGGCCAGCGCCAACGAGCGTGCGCGGTCGAAGATCCGCCGACTCGCCTCGTCTCGCAGGTGGAGACATTCCGGCTAAGCTTAACGGCTGGAGGATGTGATAGATTCTGCACAGATACTATAGCGAGAGAAACTAAAGTATCAGTACGGCAGAAGGACCACGAATCACCGTCCATCAGCCTTTGCATCGGATCGCAACCGAAATTGCCCTCCATGGCGCATGCCGTGCGTGAAAGCACCTCCTCCCTTTTGAGTAACGGACGGAGTGATTCTGTGATGGGAATAATAAGATTAAGCGATGGTCTGAGAGACGACGCCCAGCCGCTGTGATTTAAGATACGATACAATGCGTGCATTCGCTTCTGTTTTGCCAACTCCCTCGTCCGCTTGGGGTCTCGTCTGATGTCCTCTCTTCAGTAGTCAGTGTCCGTCCAGTGCTCGCAGTCACAGTCACAGTCGCAGTCACAATCACACTCAGACTCACCGCCGGAGATTGAGGGGCAGCCACGGCGCTTGGTTGGAGTGCGTGAGAGATCAAGGTGTCGATCTGGGCGATGGTTGGATCGAGCGAGTGACTGAAGGATGGAGGAGGGCGAGGTTTGCAGGAAGGCGCGCTGATTGGCCAATGTGGCTTCTTCACACTGCAGCCCTCATCACGCGGCGCGGGCCAATGGCAGCGCTGAAGAAGCGTGCCGGCTGCACAGGACCCCACAGCGCCCCACAAGCACCCCGGCTGCCGTCACCAGCCCCACCGCGCTAGCACAAGGCCCGGCGCGTACGGAAAGCGAGTCCTTCCCGATTCGCTTTTCTGTGGCTGTGCCATCACTCGCTCTTTCTTGCTGAGTGGCTCGAAATTAAATTATTCGTTCCAAGGCACAAAAAGCAATCAAGTGACGGAAGTAGATGCCCAATCAGTGCGGCCGCTGGTGTGACTGTTTCGAAAATCGCAGTGTGACAGCAGGGCATAGCGTCGCTTAGCCTGTCTTCAACTGAAGCCAATGAACATGGCCTGGTTGTACGAGGTGATGGGATATTCACCAACAAAGAAAAACAAAAAACAAAAAACAGAAGACGGACAGACAGATGTGACTAATGCAGTCGCTAAAGTAGGTAGCTTAGCTAGCTACCTAGCTACACACGGACTGCGTATATACACGCTGGAATAAGGACATGATCCGTAGATTTATTTCACTCCGGACTGGGAGACGGTCGAGGGCGGTGTGATGGAGGGTTACACGAATTTGATGCAGATGCCATATTCCCTTTTTCGGCAAGTCTCCGCCCGCCTTTATGATAAAAACTATAAATATATTTATATATTTATATCTCCCTATACTCCGTATACGTATCTATATATAGAATGAGATAAATCTAGGTAGCCAGATGTATACAGATAAGAAAATAAGTCTGTGCTGCTATACTCGGAAACCACCACAGGCTCTATTGCATGAATGCATCCTGAGCGCGGCGGGGAAATACATACAAGGATTACCGGAAGAATGCCGCATTGAGCTATGGGCGGAATTGAAACTACAGTCACACTGCATGGCGAGTCTGGCTACGCTTTTATTAAGTATCGCTATGTATGAATGGATTCGGGTGGAGAACTGGTCGCTGAAGAATTCTCCACTTGGTCAATCATTGCGGTCCTTCCCGTGCCCGGTGCCAGCGCTTTACCTAGGTATCCAATCTATAATTTTACATGTACCGTACTCTGTCTAGATTGATATTCGTAGCTTATTCCAGGCCGAGGATATCAACACGTGATAGTGCCTATATGTCGGGGAGCACGATAACTAGCAGGACTCCTCCCAGAACATCTGCCTACAACATAAATTCCCGCATGCACCTACTTAGGTATTGAGCTAAGTACCTAGGTCAGTCATGCAACCAGCCAATTGATCAATCCCGCCTGAAAATCTGCATTCAGCACTCAACTAAGTTCCAAAACATACTCATGGAAGTGCTCTTCTCCGCCATTCTGTGACAGCGAGTCATTTACCTGCCTTAGGAAAATAGATGTTAGTGACAAGTCTGACAATCACACCAGGGACGCATGCTCGAACTAGCTGAGCGCGAACATCTTCCAAGGACTGACGTTTGACTTGCTTTTGTATATTTTAGTATAATTCAATGCGCTATCTACCCGGATTGAGTACTACGTACTTTTAATCTGACTTGCACTCCAGAGTTGATGTGTGTGCGCGAGTAAAATCGAGATGGCTGGCAAGTCACTATTGCTGCGAGTGTACCAGTGATGTGATTCCCCGCACGACACATGCGCGGTGTTGTCATTGGCACTTTTTTTATTGTTTTTTTGCTTTTTTTCTCTCTTTCTCTTTATTCTCTCTATTTTCTTTGTTCTAAGCTCGTTTCTTTTTTTAGTCTTCATGCTAGCTTTTTTTTTTTTTTTTTCCCTTCTTGTCCTCACAGAGTACTCCGTACAGAGGACCGTGTTGCGGAAAGCATTAGATAAAAGAGCTATCTACAATCTATAGTAAATCTCTTATCATAGTGCCTCCATCAAACACATGTCATGGCCCAGTAAATAGCCGGATGGCCAGTCATTGGTGCGCGGAAATGATTATTTATAGTTATCTAGATGCAGATGCAAGGAAACGTGCCTTGCCAACTCTTGCCTGATGTGACCCTTCTCACTGATAAATGAGCACTATGGGTGCCATTACTGTGTATATACATAAAAGCAGGGTTTATTGTGCAACAATAGGTAGTGCATCAGCAAGCGCCAGGGAGAAGGAAAAAGTAATCTCCGTTCATACAATCAAGATTAGGGCTAAGAGCCTAATGGGGCAACTGGATAAACATCGGCCCGAATCTGATAGAGTCGAGCAGCATAACTTCAATTATTCGTTGTCAATAAAAACACATTGATACGATTGATTCAATTAGACCGAAGTCCAACAGTAGTGGGCATCTTCATTGGAATTAGTATTGACGACGGAAATTGCGTGCTATCCGTAAAAATGGAATGCCCGTTCCCCGCCACAGCCAACAGCGTCCATCACGTTTGGATAATTGAAGCAAAAGCACTTCGCCGGCTTAAAGCCCGATTCTATATGTAGAGCTAAGGACTGGTATCTAGTTAGTATGAAGCAAGCAGCATATCGGAACTACGCAAGGTCCCGCGGGGGCCTGCAACAATTGGGCGGATCAAGGTTCTAGTTTGATAGGGCTTCGGCGGGACGAGAGATGGTGCAATTTTTAGATTTATTTTATTTTTATTTTTTTTTTCAACGTAGAAATCTTTATCATCTTATGCCAACTGCTAAACATAGACGAAGAGCAAATATTTCGCAATGGCCGAAGCAATTGACACTGGTAAACATGCCCTTTCCCCTCCATTGCCAGTCCATGGACCTAAAAAACTCTACAGGCTTCTATTTTACATCGGTCAGACATACCGACACATATCCCACAATCAATCCATCACAGCAGGACCTGCACAACAAATATGTTTTCATAACCGGCGCCTCCAAAGGGATCGGGCGCGAGACAGCATTATCATATGCGCAAGCGGGCTGTGCGGGCATCGGAATTGGCGCTCGAACAGATCTTTCCAGTCTAATCCCGCTCCTAGAACAGGCAGCACAAAGCGCCGGGAAAGCCGCTCCCAAAGTGAAAGCGGTTACATTGGATGTGACCGACGAAGCCAGCGTGGCGGAGGCGGCAGCATCAATTGCTGAGGTCTTCCCAAGGGTGGACATTCTCATCAACAACGCCGGATATCTCGAGAAACGAGCCAAAATCGCCGAAAGTGACCCAAGCGAGTGGTGGAAGAGTTGGGATGTGAATGTTAAGGGCCCTTACCTGGTGACGCGCGCGTTCTTACCGCAAATGCTGGAGCGCGGAGGAGAAAAGATCATTGTCAACCTCTGCAGCATCGCAGCCCATCTGCGGTCGCCGGGTGGCTCAGCGTATCAGACTAGCAAGTTGGCAGTGTTGCGGCTTACGGAGTTTCTTGACGTCGATCATGGTCCGGATGGTATCTTGACGTTTGCTATTCATCCGGGGGGTGTCTTGACGGATATGGGGAGAAGGCTTCCTTTGGAGCGGCAGCCGGCTTTGACTGAAAGCCCTCGGTTATGCGCCGATAGCCTGGTCTTCTTGACCAGGGAGAGGCGAGAGTGGTTGGCCGGGCGATATGTGTCTGCGACTTGGGATGTGGAGGAGCTGATTAGCAAGAGGGAAGATATTGTCGCAAGGGACCTCTTGAAGGTGAGAATGCTGGTTTGAGTGCCTTTATCTACGAAGTACGGATACTATTTACTACTTAGACATGGTTACCCTTCTCTATTTGTTTTTGATCTGATCTTCAATCTATAATCAATTCTGTAGAACGTTGTCAATTGTATGGATAAGCAACGCTCAATCTTTTCCAGCCCTAGACGCCCAGAACGACTAAGTTACGAGTCCCCTATCGATAGGACACCTAAAAATGCAAATTTATCGGAGATAATAATAATATTGCAAATCGTTGGCGAAATATTCCGTTCCTCACGCAAAAGACGCCGTATTACTCGCGAACTGGGGCTAAGATAACGAAGACCCCTATCGAAGGAAGACCCCGGCCACCCCCGCAGCAATGGAAAGAATAAGGCCGAATATTTTCATTCTATTGCATGAAATCCAATTGAAGATCTTTGTGAAAACGTCTAAACAATCGATTCAATTGTTCTACTACTCTGTGATGAGAGTCCGGTATAAACGAGTTGCCATTGTAGGCGCAGGTCCCTCCGGGCTGGCCGCCGTTCGAGCATTAGCCCAAGAAAATTGCTTCGAGTACATCCGGATATTCGAACGATCAGACCGAGTGGGAGGTCTATGGTATGGAAGATTCCATCACAACTTGTAAACTTGCTAATCGGGACCGTAGGGCGTTCGACCCCGTACCAGATGCATTCCAACCCCGATATACAGAAGCCGAAATGCCCTGCGCAGTGCCAGAGGAGCTACCATGTGTTGCTTCTCCGCTCGCAGAACGAGCTGGCTTGCATGGATCTATCTACGAGCATATGGACACCAATGCTGGCGCGGCAACCATGGCGTTTACCGACCGGCCCATTCCATTTGCAAACTCAGAGAATTCGGAGAAGCTGTTTGGTAAGGACAACTCTTCTCGTCCCAGAAGTGCCATTGTCGCCTATTTGGAGACTCTTTTTGTGCCGTATCTTCATTATGTTTCTTTCAATACCACGGTTGAGAAGGTCGACAAGGTTGGGGGCGAGTGGGTGGTCACGCTGAGACGTTCCGATATCTTCCATAGAGGCGAAAAAGTCGACTACTGGTGGCAGGAACAATTTGATGCTGTCATTGTTGCTTCAGGGCATCATACAATTCCCTTTATTCCGTCGATTCAGGGACTCGAAGAGAGTTGTGCAAAGGTCCCTGAGAAATTCGAGCATTCCAAGTCATGGAGATCAGCAGAGGATTGTAACGATAAAGTATGGCATATAAAAGAAAACTTCAGTATTTATAAATAGTAGAAAGAAGCTAACCTATCTGAATGAATAACAGAAAGTCATCATAGTCGGAAACAACGTTTCTGCTGCGGACATGGTCGACGCCATGTATACCAATGTTAAAGCACCACTTTACGTCTCGCAGCGCACACCCAACACGTTCTTCGACAATGCATGGAAGCTTCCCAACGTCCAGTCAGTGCCACGGGTTACGCATATTACTCCTGGCGATGGCGGAGTGGTTCACTTTGCAGACGGAAGTACTGTGACAGATTTCGACAAAATCATATTTGCTACGGGCTACAAGCTCTCTTATCCTTTCCTCCCGTTCAAGGCTGTCACGCCGCAAAACCGGTTATCTGGATTCTACCAGCACATTTTTAACATGGAAGATCCCTCCCTGGCAGTCGTCGGTCAGGTTTGTCTCCCCTTCCGCCCCCCCCCCCAAAAGTCAATTTATAGAGTAGACTATTGACTGCTGTTCTCTTTTTTCTTCTAGATACGAGCTGCAATTACTTTCCGTGTCTTTCAATACCAATCTACCGCCGTCGCATGCTTTTTTGCCGGTCGTTCTAAACCGCTGCCGGACGTGTCTGAGCAATACCGTTGGGAGCGGGAGAGGCTAGCGTACAAGGGACCTACGGAACTGTTCCATGAGATCAAGCCAGACTTTGTCGATTATTATGGATGGCTGAGGGAGTTCGCAGGTATGTCCACCGAACAGGCCGCAGGTGAACTACCGCCATTTCAGGAAGGATGGCTGGAGAGTGATCTGGGGATTCTGTTTGAAAAGTCTGCTTACTGGGGAAGGGTGATAGCAGCAAAATAATCCCGTTTCTTCCTTCATTTTACTTTGTAATGTGTATATATATACATGTGTAAGAGGTTCGCCCGCGATTCCAGCAGAATAAAAAGACGGCCTTGGAAAATGGATAGATCCTGCACGGTATCTTGAAGAAAAGATACAATACAGTCCCAGCGTGGCTTTTCTAGCACACTTAAAAGGTTCCTATCAGATATTTCGACGAACCAGTCTCGTGAAGTCGGTTAATAAAAATGTGACTAACATTCCTCTGCCGCCCGCCTACCTGATGTTATCTAAAGTCTAGTCTATAGGTCGATATCTCATGCTCATCTAGCACATACGATCATAGGGTGTGGAATATAGGGCTTCCCGTCCGCTCAGCCGTACTCAAACCACTCGCCGGCCAGTCAGTAGCTGGGTGGGTGACCACCAGCGAATCCTGGCTATTGTATGTTTTTCTTTTTTTTTCCCTTCCCCCTTCCTTTCCATTATTTTACTTTTAATCTTGGGGGGTTGTATTCTGAATCTTTATTAACCATGACTAGAACAGTAAATACGGTACTTTTTAAATCTAAAAAGGACAATTACAACGATTAATTCAGGCAATACATCGAAAATAAAATCGCGTTATAAGACAGTCAAATCATACCCAATGGAAAGTAGTCAATTTAGTGAGGGGCATACTAGAGTGACCAACGGAAACCAACCTCGACAGAATAACGCATACAATGGATCACAATTTTGGGGACGTTCAAGCTTCTGAGGTCGTATTCTCAAAATCTCTCTTTCACAATGAGCACTCGGAAGTGTTCCTCGTGCAGATTCGCGGCATAACATGTGTCATGAAAGTGGTGAGTTGTCGTTGCGCACGCTCATCGATTTGGACTTTGTCTTTCCATATCTACACAGCACCGTGATAAAGGCCCTCCCTAATTTCCCGTAGAGCGTCAAACAGGCATTCATAATTGTGAGGTGAGAGCCTACCGCCGACTGATGCAAAATGGCCTCGGTCACCAGGGCATCGTGCCCCGGTACTACCGCGAAATACAGCACTTGGATGTGAAAGATTATCAACCACATTTGAGAAGATTTCTTGATGAAGAGCGACCTCCTAGCGCTATTTTTCTGGAGTACATTCCAAATATGATGACGATCCTTCCGGAGCGTTATACCAAAGAGCGCATCGAATCCATGATACATGGCATTCAACAAATTCACAAGGCCTTGGTCCTGCATTTTGATTCTTACCCAAGGAACATCATGGTTTTTGAAGATGATCCTGGGAGAGTCATTTGGATAGACTTTGACAGGGCCCAGACCTATGATGCAGATACAATCACAGAGAGGAATAGAAGATGGATCCAAGAGGAAGAGGAAGACGTGCATGTATTCGGTGAAAGTATGGTGAGTTCTGTGCCTCCTATGATTGCTTATGCATCTCATTTGCTTTCGCTATTATCACCCTACGGAATAACTAAGATGCGTCATGGCATGCTGAGGTATGAAGGTCACTGAAACCAGAAAAATGTCGTTAACTCGGTATTTACAGAAAGAGGATCATGCGCTGGGCAAAATGTGGAACACTCTCCCATACTACTAGGGATGAGACATGACGAGACGAGAGCAAGCAATGGAATATGACGGATGGTAGCAGCTGGCCAAAGCGAAGAAAAGGGTGGGGGGAAGCAATGTACACTCAACTTTGGGGAAGGATAAGCTTGTCGAGGGCGTGACTTTGAATTTGTTGGCTGTGTGATATCGTGACGAGAGCATAATAAACACTCTATATAAATTCAGGACATCCATAGTCCGTAATAAGAGTTTCAAGATTCTGATACTTAGGTCTCCTTGATCAACAATGCATGGAGCGAAAACAATATTATTACTGGTGCTTACAACGGCCCGAAAAGTTCAAACCAAGGTGCTACCGCAAGACGCTTCTTGGCCCTCAAGAAGTGAAAGCCTCAGAAGACAACCCATCAAACGAATGCTCCAGACAGGCCAAGGATAACCTATAGGGCATATACAAGTGACATCTCCAAGCGAAATACACCTGGCAAGAACATTCAGTAGGATTGTCTTCCTAGCTTCGGAACTATTAGGGTCGTCACAAGTACTTTGTTCAGTATCGCAACTATCAACATTGGTATTTACTGTTTACCATATACTAGCTCAGAATCAAAAGAAAATAAAAAATAAAAGTAAATTACTTCTTAGGGTTGGCCAGGGGGTTCTTCTGATGGACAATCGGCGTCTAAACTGGGGCCATTGCTTATCGATTAGGGCTTCGCTATCTAGTTTCCGTAACATTTAAGAGGTTTATACCGGACTTTTTTTTTTGTTTAAGGATAAACAAATCCTCTATGTATATACGATGGTGACAGCCGAAAATACATCCTCAATGCTCGAAGTAGCAATCACTGGACAGGGCCATCGCAGGGCTTATTACGGGTATTGCTCTTCGACGACATGCCAGATAAATGCCACCTTTTATGAGCGTGCTAAGCAATGTCGAGAGAGATCGGGGTGAGCATTGGACCCGGTCCCAGTGGGCTTCGCACGCTCGAGAAACCTGGCATGGAGATTACGTTGGACCTGGATGTCTTCACTCGAAAGTAGTCAGATTGGCCCATGATTTATAGACATTGAGAGGTTATTGATCACGACCTGTACCGGACGGTCAAGACAAAGAAGCATTTTACAGCGTGATATCACCGGGCACATCTTCACGAAACCCTGCTGGGCAATCTCGCGCAGAGTATTGTGCATCTGGATAAAAAGACTGTAGATATCAAAGCCAGTTCAGAATTACCAGTCACGATTTTCTTCGGTGATGGCACAGCCGCCATCGCAGATATCTGTCTCGGGGCGGTCGATCTACACTCGGTGAGTCTAGCCATCAACCACTGTGTCAAAGTAGAGCCTCACCTAATTGATTCTTAGAACACCACATGGAGACTTTGCCCTAATCACTCCCTGCACTGGACAGGATGGGTGGCATTCCGCTCCGCTTTTGACGCAAAGGTCGGTTCAGCACATTGATTTCCCGCAGGATGCCACACACTGGGTATGTCGAAGTACTGGTATTCGTAATATTACATAGGCTCATTCTCTCCTCAGGTCAGCCATAATCGCGACTTCTTTCACTCTTACCTAGGTATGACTGCCTCTCCCCGCCCTTTTCGTCTCATATTCCTGACAGTCACTGCTACTAGGGAGAGGTCAATTCACCACCGTAGGTGGAAAGCCTCTAAAAATAAAGTACGTTACCAGAAGATCCAGGAGCTGGCACCTCGTAATCGTAGTAATCTACTGCATACTGGTCAAGAATTGAGCAGTTGGCAGTCAATGTTTAGGACCGAATTCGTATCACCTTGCCACACTAGGATGGCGGGCCTCATAATCTTCAATGTACAACGTACGTGCCATACACTCCCACATGGAATCATATACTCTGCACCGCTCCAGGCAAGCAGTAACTATGGCAGGCAAAGACCTAGCAATGAACTAGGAGCAAAGGAGTAGTTAGGGCTCGGCGATGCTGTTGCCGGGAAATATTTCCATTTCCGGGGTTAGTGACATCATAGCTAGTCGCGTCGCGTCAAACATCAACTCCAACACCTCTGCCAAAATATTGTATATAACCACCACATATACCAATCATGTCCAAAAGACCTCTTGATGCATTCTTCACATCCTCAACATCGTCATCTAAAAAGTTGAAGGAAAGTACAGCATCAGAACCGAGAACAACGGAAAGGAATGATGACATCGACGACGGCAAAGCTCCCAATGAAAACGCACAGAAACATCCATCGTACCCCTTCCCAATTGCACAGCTCCCTTCACGCATATCTGTTGGCTTGGAATTTGCAACGCCTGGTCGACAAGCTAGAACTATCGCAAATCAACCGCATCTGGATCTTCTCTACTACGAGCCATACATTCCTCAGCCCACCGCAAAACAATATTTCCAGTTCCTCCGGAGCGAACTGCCGTTTTATCGAGTGAAATACACAATGAAACGAGGCCCCACGGAAACCCTGATTAGTACACCGCGGTTCACGACTGTATTCGGCGTGGATATCACATCCTATTTCTCCGCGGCAGAAAACCAGGATGATCACGAATATAGAAAGCTATTAGATAGTAAAACGCATCAACCAATTGCCAAGGACAAATATAAATGCACACCACGCCCAATACCGGCTTGTTTGGATCTGCTGCGTAAACAAGTCGAAGCGGCCCTGGACGATGGCACAAGCTACAACTTTGTGCTGGTAAACTACTACGCGTCCGGCGACGATAGCATCTCCTATCACTCTGATGACGAGCGGTTTCTCGGGACGAATCCGAGTATTGCGAGTCTGACATTGGGTGCAAAAAGGGATTTCTTGATGAAGCATAAGAGTGCTGCTGCTGGAGCGGTCGTGGAGAAGCCACTCAAATTGCCGCTTGCCTCTGGTGATATGATTGTTATGAGAGGAGAGACTCAATCGAATTGGTTGCATTCTGTCCCAAAACGGAAGGGGGGAGAAGCCGGTAGCGGACGGATCAATATCACGCTTAGAAAGGCCGTTGTGCCTGGAGGGACGGAGAATTACTACAGGTATAATGTTGGCGATGGAGGCATTTATCGATGGGACAATGGCAAAAAGGAGATGCTTCTAGCTGATTGAACGGGGCTAATCTGTGAGTGCGTATATCTAAGCAGATAAGTACCTTCCAAGGTACCAGAGATCTACAGCGCCAATTCAGGCAGGGGTTCAAGTTTTTCATCTGGAGGCTCCTCTTTTCTCTTCTGATGTATAGTTATTTGATTGATTGATTGGTTGGTTGACTAACTACATGGATTTTAGATTACCAATGTAGCCGAGATAAATGTTGTGAAAAGACTAATAACCACAATGGGGATTATAGGTTGGAGACATGGAATGATGGGATAACAAGCCCGCTCAATAAAGCTCTCTGACAAATAGAAGAAGAACACAAGCAGCTCCCCAGGTGCATAAGGCTAGCACACAGTCTCATTGCAGATATCCCTTTAGGTTATAGCATCTACTTGTATAGCAGGAACTAACTATAAGCAGTCCCCGACATAGGTCGCATAAGAGCTGTGTTGCCATGGATTTGTTTTCTTCTCGTTTTGGCCTTGTATATTTGTAGTTCTTGCATCCCTCGAGTCGACGAGAGCGAATAAATGGAACATTATACGGAAAAAAAAAAGCCATCACAAAGTAGGTTAGGGCTAATTCTGTAGATGGATTAGCGCCAGGCAAACACGAGGCAGGCGCATCGCGACTTCCCTCCGTGAGTCATCGGGGAAACTCTGACTTCGCCTCTTTCTTCCCCTCTTACTCTTCACTTCAACGAGCATACTTCTACCGCATGTGCCGGTTCAAATGAGACGAACCGCAATTCTACGATGCCGGGCCACTACGCATATACTACTGGTTATGTGCAAACCACATCTCACATACTGTGTCTGCAGTACGGCAGTCAACCCGAAATGCTATGCATTCAACTGAAATTGATGTGAGACCATGATATACATGGGGTTTCTATTGCTGTTTTCACGGTAACATCTCGCGATTAAGGGACATCGTTAGCAGCAGAGACCATATCATGCTCGCCACCCTGAGCTATCAACCCCTTTCTCGAAGCTTTGTTGCCGTCGCTGAACTGGCTCGGATCAGGCTGAGGATTTCCTGCTTGATCCATATGAAGCTCCAAGGTTGACTCGGGTCCCCATGCTGTTGCGTTCGCTGCCATCTCCGGGTTGGAAACAGCGTTCTCACGCATTCTGTCCGCCCACTTGCGGTCTTGCGTTACATTTCGTAATCGGCGCTTCTGGTCACCAGCCTCAGGATAGCGAATCGCAGTATCGGTCTTGGAAGATGGCATTTTTGTTGTCTTCTTCTTTCTTGGTGTTACCTTTCCTCAAATGGACAGAGGGTTCCGAGTAACTGAAATGACAGGAGTGAGTTCTCTGATAATTCCAAAAGAAATCTGGATGAAGACGAAAAGCTGCTACAAGCTAAAACTGACCACTGGCCGAACAATATTTATGTATTCGAGCCAGTGGCAGTGGCGGGTGATACAAGAATGACGGGATCCTGCTATCATCAATGATACAGCATAAAAACGCCTCTATAATTATATAATCCTGATGAATTGCGGTTGAAATGCCAATTGGTCAATGCCCAGCAGCTAAGCCTATCAGTGCTAGAACAGTGCATATTGACGAGAGGTATGCCTACCTGTCAAACATTGATGCTTGGGTGTTTGGCACCTGTTTTGGGGGGAAGTGTTGCTCGAGTGTTGGAAAAATTAATTTAATGAAGTATTTATCAGACGGAACTAATATCTAATCAAGGCACTTCTCCACACGGGAGGCAACCTACGGTCCTACGGGGATTAGGTTCAGCCAGGATTCTTACTTCCCCATTGACAGGGTTCTCTCGCGCAATTGTGGGTACAAGTGTTCTGATAACGACTTCCCAATTTTCGCTGAGCATGCGGGAGAATGACACTACTCCCTATTAGTTAGGTGATTGACTCCTGCGCCGACAATATGCGAGTCAAATTCGAGGGCCAAGAAAATATATTGACTCTAGGTAGCAGTTAGGTGCACCACGGCCATGATAAGAGGCAAGATAAACCACGCTGTTGGCCGGCTGGGTAGCTTCGCAAAACACTGCATGGGCTTCGCTTTCATTTCGGCCTCCTCTTACTTACGCAATGTCTTCTTTGGAGACCTATTAATTGAATCGAGCTCGCAATAACAAACCCACCGTCAATCCAGAGGCACGCCAGCCGGTATGCATCTAGACTAGGGAATCCTGAAGGCTGAGAGACAGCAAAATTTGATAAGCGCCTTAGGACCCGCATGCCGACCCCTAACGTTGCATCTCGTTGCTAGTCAGTGTCGCGTTCGCTGCCAGCCACTCACATCGCACGGCAAACATGCGAATCTTGAAGTCGCGTGAGAATGGTCGAGCTCAGCCAATTGCTGTGGCTGCATTTCCTGCTTAGCTTCGCTAATCCTTTGTGCTTCTCCCCATCATACGGCATACGCCATGGACGTCCCCTTCGACGCAAGGAAATAATTTATGAAAGCCCAGTTGTGTTTTCTCCACTCTGCTTTGTACAGCATGGTCTGAGCATACCTTCTTTTTTCATTCTGGAAAGCCAATCATGTGGCATTCGCAGTGAATTGCTTGATGCCTCCAGCAAGATAAGCCATCCCATCATCCTACATACGCATTTCCCCTCGAGGTGGCGACGGTGAGAGGCTGCGTCGTCCGGTGCAACCCAACGTGCCTTGGTTATCCGAAGACCTAAGATCTTACTAAAAACACGGCTTACTCCGAACAAAGCACGTTTTATTCTGGTCCGTTTGCCTCTTGTCTTAGTAGCCTCTCCTATATCCCACTTGGAATAACGTGCTTTGTCGTCTAGTGACTTTTATGGTTCCAGCCAAGAGATAACATAGACAAGCAAGCACAGACGAGACTTTTAGTCCATGCAACAACAGATCGCAGATTGCCGCAACTTGGCAGGTAGATAAACAGCTACCTCCTGCCCACTCGGCCCATTTCCAGACTGCCTTGTCCCCTCGCCCATCAGTAAGCTCTCTGTTGAAACGGCAACTTTTTCTAGTTTAGGAGACTTCACTGCCTTTCAAGATGGGTGAGTTCTCTGTTGTTGATGAAAGTTCAGTTGGTGAAGCCAGGACTGATTTCGAGCAGTCACCAGCACAGGCGACAACATCGTTGCCGATATGATTGCCTCTCGCCCCCCCGAAGAGGTAGTCGAGCATATCGCTGCTCGGGACTCGATCCAGATCACTCACAAGGCAGATGCAGAAGTTTCTGCGCCCTCTAGCGACGACGATGAATTTCCTTCCCCTACCGAAGAGGAACTGTCGTCACTACGGAAAGTCCCTGGTGACCTGTCAACCATAGCTTTTGCTCTATGTCTCGTGGAGTTTGCTGAACGTGCTTCGTACTATGGTGCTTCAACGGTCTTCTCCAACTTCGTTGAGTTCCCTCTCCCGGCAGGTACGACATATCCATAATCTGTTTTCTGGACTTCAACACTAATTCCGTGAACCCAAAATTAAAAGGTGGGAATGGAGCTGGTGCACCTCCAAAAGGTACCCAAGAGACTGCTGGTGCCTTGGGCATGGGTCTTCAAGCCTCCTCAGCTCTTGTCCTCCTCTTCCAGTTCCTTGCCTATCTTGTTCCTATCTTCGGTGGATGGTGGGCTGATGTCAAAGTCGGTCGATACTATGCTATTATCGTTGGTGTCATTATTTGCGGCATTGCACACATCATACAGATCATTGGCGCAATTCCTTCCGTCCTTCAAAAGGGAGCATCTAACGCAGCACCCCCATTTATCCTCGGGTTGCTTATTTTGGCTTTTGGTGCTGGAATATTCAAGCCGAACGTTGCACCTACTATTCTCGACCAGCAAATGAACCACAAGGAGCATGTGAAGACATTGAAAAGCGGTGAAAAGGTTGTGCTTTCCTTTTTGTCTCTTATTCAGTAGACACATTGGCTAAACGAGCAAAAATCTCTTACAGGTCATTGTATCGCCCGAACTCACTGCAACTCGTACCATGCTCATCTTCTATGGCTCGGTCAACGTCGGAGCATTCTATGAGCTTGCCACCACCTACGCTGAGAAGGATGTGGGTTATTGGTTGGCATTCTTGATTTCAGGTATCATATACTTTCTTCTGCCACTTCTTTTGTGGGCCATGTACAAGCGTACCAAGAAGGTACCTCCATCGGGTTCGGAGCTCACTAGTTCGATTAAGATCATGGGTACTGCTCTTAAGAACAGCAAGTTTCGAGTCTGGAGGAAGGATTTCTGGGATTCGGCCAAGCCTTCAGTGCTGGCTGAGCGCGGTATCACAGTCAGCTGGAGTGACCAACTAGTTGACGATGTCAGACGAACCGTGGATGCGTGTCACATCTTTTTCTTCTTCCCCATCTACAACCTGAACGATGGTGGTATCGGCTCTGTACCGACCAACCAGGCTGCTGCTATGGTTACCAATGGAGCCCCCAACGACCTGCTCAACAACTTTAATCCACTGACTATCATCGTCTTTGTGCCTATCCTCAGTTATATCATTTACCCTCTGCTTCACCGATTCAAGATCAAACCGGGACCCATCGACCGAATCACCATTGGTTTCTTTTTCGCCGCTCTCTCCGGTGCCGCTGGTGCTATCGTTCAGTATTATGTGTACAAGACTTCTCCATGTGGACACTACGCTTCAACCTGCGACGAGGTTTCACCAATCTCCGTCTGGTGGCAGATCCCTAACAATGTGCTCAGTGCTATTTCAGAGTGCTTCGCCAATGTCACTGCCTACGAGCTTGCATATTCGCGAGCACCTCCAGCTATGAGAAGTCTTGTTATGGCTATCTTCTTGTTTATGACCGCTCTGTCATCTGCATTGGGAGAGATCCTACTTCCAGTCCAGGTTGACCCCTACTTGGTAAGATATCTTCTACTCCATATATTCCCTTATAGAAACAAAACTGTTTACGATTGACTAACGCGTAAAATAGATTTGGCTGTGGGCAGGACCTGCCATTGTCCTCGCTGTTCAAACCATATGGTTCTACTATTTGTTCTACCCTCTTAACAAAGAGGAATTCCTGACCAGGACAGCCGATGACCTTTACAGCACGGGCGAGAAGTCTGAAACAGAACCCGATGTTGAAAGAACTGTCGAGGAGACCAAAGTCTAGGCAGTTGATCTGGTCAGTCTTGATATAACCTTCAAGGTTTTGGTTAGAGGAGAGCTATCATTAGTGATCTACGCGATTGAGGATGCATCGGATCCATGTGGTTATGATAAGCGTCGCGTTAGTTGCGTTCAAAAGATGATTCTTCCCTGCAAATAATATATCATTTAATTATGCAGATTCAATTTGCTTCAATGTCTTTGTTTTGTAACACATGGCGACGTCCCTGATGGCGAGGTGGCGGCATCTCTGGGGGCGTAGACTTTATTACGTGCACTTACCTAGACACGTAGGTAATACTTTGGTATGGTGGAAGTCCAACCATGTAGGTAGGTACTGACTACATTTGTTTTGCTCCATTGCCCACGTTATTGATGCTATTTCTTTTGGGTAACGCACAGCCATAGCCCCTAACATGTCTATGCCGTTATCTACGGAGAAGAGTCGATATGTGAGATATGTGCAGCGAAGACGAAAAAAATTGAAAATCAGATGTTTATTCTGGCCAGAGATCAATCATCTATAGCACTAATTTGAGAGGCGCCTTCAGCTGCAAATCACGCGAAGAGCTCCCAACATATACAGTTTTTGTATAATTTGTTACAACCCAATTCTGAGACACCACGTCCCAGTTTGAGACATCCCTCCTGGTCAGCGCCACTTTGAACTGCTTCGTTTCTTGGGGGTAGAACGAGATACGATCGAAGCCACGTAGGACAACTTTCGGATCATCGGGGCCACCAAGGGATACGTACTGGTTGCACAAGAGGATCTTTCTTAGTAACGAACGTGTTTGAGACCAGTTAGAAGAAGGAAAAAGAAGTACTTACGAGCTGAGGCACCTCGTCGCCCGACACAGACCCGGTATTAGTGATATTCGCCGTGACAATGGCTACCTCGTCATAGAGACCTGGGTTTCCTCCCGGTGCCCCCCCTGCCGGGTGCAAGGGCTGCGCAGCACCGGAGGTAGCATTCGGGGGCAGATATTTGTCTGCCGCCATCCCATAATCAGGATCAGCTGATGCACGCGCTGGATCGGTGGTGTTCAGCCATGGGTAGAGGAACAGTGGGATTCGCAGGATACCCGTGGGGAAGAGATAATCCGACCAGTTCTTGCTGTAATTCCCAGCTGTTGCCGGCGCAGGACTAGTAAATCCTGTCGTTGGCTTGTATGGGTCTGCGTGAACACTCTCAACATGCAAGTCTGAGTACTCGAAGGTTGTATAGCTGAGTCCGAACCCGAATTCGTACACTGGGGTTATATTCACTTTGTCAAAGCCACGGTAGTCGATGAATATGCCTTCCGTGAAGTCGATTTGCGGCGCATGGATGCCATTGTTAGGGGTGTATAGAACGTCGGTGCTGTAATCAGTGCGACTTTTCCCCCATGTAAATGGGGTTTTGCCACCGGGGTTGACGCGGCCGTACAGGATATCTGCGATGGAATTGCCAGTCTCTTGGCCGGGCATGCCTGCCCAGAGTATTGCGGTGACATTGGGGTTCTCGTACCAATCGCCAACCAGGACGGGGCCACCGCTATGGATAACCACAATGGTGTTGTTGTTTTCCGCAGCGACGTTGCGGATAAGCTCGTCGCCGTCTTTCCAGAGGGTCAAGTTGTTACGGTCTCCTTCGTTGCCGTCAACTGAGATGAAATTCTCGCCGGAGTCGGAGTTGACGAAAACAAGAGACACGTCGGCTTGAGAGGCCAGGGCTTGGATTTTGTCGTAAGCCCAGTCATCCGTGACGGAGTCGACGATACCAGCGCCTTTGGACAGAATCTCCTCTTTGATAGCCTCTTCGGGAGTCACGAGGTATGGGAAACTGCTCGTACCACTTCCCCAGCCGCTGGCGAGAGTGCCATTGTCACAGCCATGATCACCACAGCCATTTGCACCGAGGGGATCCGCACGGGCGTCTGATCCAAAGATTGCGGTGAAATTCTCCAATCCGGTGAGAGGAAGCACACCTGCTGCGTTCTTTAGGAGAACGGTGCTGGCGGCTCCAATGCCACGGATCAGTGCAGCATGATTGCCGCGTACATCAACACGCTCGTTGACACGGCCAACACCGTACTCGGGTCCAACAACTGCATGTATGGGACCATATGTATCGCGAGTCCATGAGTTGAAGTTCACAGGTACCTGATGACGATCACGGCCTACCTTGTAGAAGGCGGCCATGATGCGAATGGCCATGTCGTCGAGGCGGTAGCTAGGAACTGTTCCGTTCACCACGGAGATGGTCAGATTCGTTCCCCAGTAGGAATCACCTGTATCGAACGCAGTGTCACCGGGCATGGACATGTCCAATCCAGCCAAGGTACTGCTCACTCCAGAAGTGTGGGCTCCCCAATCGCTCATCACGAATCCCTGGAAATCGAGTTCCCCCTTCAGCAGGTTGTTCAACGTGTAGCTATTCGCGCATGCATAGCTGTTGTTGACTTGATTGTACGAACACATGACAGAGCCCACTCCGGCGCGCACAGCATCGGCGAACGGCCTTGCAGAAAAGAAGGAAGAAGATTAGTTGATTGCGATCCATTCAACACAGACAGAAATGATTGCACATACCATAAGTACAACTCGTGCAACGTCTTGTCGTCAATGTTACTGCTTGCACTAGCAGAAATATTATAGCCGTAACCCTTCGCTTCGCCCACCAGTCGAAAATGCTCTTGTTCGTTGAGAATGTAATGCTTCGCGCACGCAATCACACCCGCATCCTGTATTCCCTTGATCGTTTCGGCCATGAGCACACCGGTGAGCATGGGATCAGGGCTGAATCCTTCCCAGTTCCGGCCGCCCTCTGGCGTTCGACCCAAGGGGCCAGCTACGGGGCCAAGTTGGATATCGGCGCCTTTGGCACCAAATTCTTTGCCCATTGCCTGCCCGCGGAGATGGGCAAGTGATCGGTCCCAGGTTGCGGCGACATTGACGCCGGCTGGGAAGACGGAATTATAGTCACCTTGAAAAATGATGATGATCAGCTTGTGGATTATCTTTGTTCTGAATTGTGGAAGAAATACTTACTAAATCTCACGCCTAACGGACCATCTTGCAGACACAGTCCGCGAAACCCGAGACGTGGAATGGAGCCTGTTTCCCCGACACATGCGCCTTCCATCCACCTTGAAGCAGACAGTCAGTTTGGATTTTCCTCTTCTTGATCAAAAGCACAGGAGGTATTGATTACCCGGTTCCAGTAGTCAAATTGACCTTTTCCGCAAGAGTCAGCTTGCTTACAAAATCTCTGGCTTTTTCGTATGCATCTGCCCAGTCTCCTTTTCCCTCGCCCCATGGAGAGGGATAGGATGGAGGAGAGTATGCTTCACCATCCTGCCTTGTATCAGATAGGTATATAGACAGGTATATAGAGAGAGTAAATTGCAAATACCTGTCCTGCAGCAACTGCCGAGGTCAATAATGATGCTGTCCACCAGAGAGCACGCATTTTCTCTCTCCCTTATCTATTGGAAAATGGAACAGAAAATGGACAAAGTGAGTAGTGAATCAATCACCCATAGCGTTGTGCCCTTGTACATATATGCGGGCTAGCCTTAGTTCTACAGGGCATTGCGTGCCTTGCATTAAAGTATGTTTTTGTATCCACCGGTATTTCTCCTTGCTTCTGATTTCACGTGTTTTGTTTATTCCTTAAACTATCTAATTGTCGACGAATGGTTATCCCTTCCTTCCAAGTCTATAGTTCCGGCTAATTAGATGGATCTAGGAGTGCGCGCGGATAAGTCAATATCTGCACACGTTCTCGAAAAACGTTCCATATACTTTGTTAAGATCACTCCGTGCTGCTGAGAATATAACTAGATACAACCAGCGCAAGGTTGGCAGCAGGCTAATATTCAGATCTGACAATCCAAGAAATTGCCGGTCATACCTTGCTGATAATAAACAACGCCAAAAATACGCCTACCACCTTTTCAGGAGTCTGTTTGGATGTATCTAGGGCTAGGTATGTTTTCCTGGCCAATGACGAGCGCCGATTGGGAATGCTAGTCAAGCCCTAACCCTAACACTGCCCTTGTTGATGGATGGCATCACGAAGAATGTGACGCATATAACTGTCTATGAATTGGCTCTGCCTTATCCAAATTGCGGGCTTGTCAAGACATGGAAAGCTATAGGGAAACTATGTGACTGGCTGAGAAGTGACTTCTCATTTACTTCTTACTGTACTTAAACTAGATCAATACTTTGTCGAAATACGTAGTGCACTGTGCAAGAGTTATACGAGTCCCACCATCTGCAAAGCCCTCTCCCACAAACGCAATTCATTCTCAGCATCATACATCTGGCGAACCCACCCAACACCAAAAGCATCATTATCTTCCGGCCCCCCGTTTTGCCTCTTCACAATCCTCCAAGTACCTCCCCCCTTTGTCCTCCCACTCCTTCCCAACAGCCGCGATTACGCTCGTCGCAGCTCCCTGCTCGGCAGATTTCACAATCTTGAGCAGCGCCTCATTCTTGAGAAGCTCGGCTACCCACTCGGGGGCCCATGTGCCTGCCAATATTGGTGCTGACGCCGCCAGGGTGAAGGCTTGTGGCGTGAAGACCCCTGTCGCGGTAGCGTCGGTCAATCTCGTTGGACATGTATATGCTAGCCAGCTTTGCGTTGGCATATGCTGCCATGGCATCATATCCGTGCTTTTGCAGGTCGATGTTGTCATTATCCTCAAGACGGGCCGCACGTTGAGCACACGATGAGACATTGACGACTCTAGAGTTGAAACTGGGAGTCACGCTGGCCAGCAGAGCAGGCTTCAAGAGTTGGAAGAGAAGGAAATGCCCAAGGTAATTTGTGGCAAAGTGAATTTCGTAATGATCCTCGGTTAGGGTAAGCTCTTGAATGCCCATGACGCCGGCAGTGTTGATCAAGATATTGACTTGGTTGTTTGATTGCTCGAGAATTTGACTCGCTGCTCTTCGGATGCTGGCAAAGGAGGTGTTGTCCATTTCGATCAGGGAGACTCGGCCTGGGTTCCAGGATTTGGCTTAGAGCTGTCTTGCCTTTGTCGAGGCTGCGAGCAGTTAGGAACAAGGTGGCGCCAGTAGCGGACAGGGCTCGTGCGGTCTCCAGGCCAATGCCAGAAGTCGCGCCGGTGATTACGATTACTTTTCCGGTGAGTTTTCCCTCGAGGTTTTCATCGCGAATGATTTGAAGGGCGGTTGGGCGGGCGTCCCCGGGGCCTTGAGGAGTGGCGTGGGCTGCAGCGTAGCGAGACATTTATTAGTATTCTCAAGCTTGTAATCGTAGAATGGTTGATGCTGTTGACCTGAAAGAAGGGGGTGAACATCAACGTATTTATATGTGGCTACGAGCAGTGCTGGCAGACTTAGGGCTTGTGTCCGCCAGCGGCCGGATGTTGCGGCCGCCATCTCCGTCTCCTCAATCCCTCATCTTCGCCTACTCTGAAAGATTTGTAGAATCCGCATTACATCATGGCTAGAGATGGCAGCCTGACCCAGGCAGCAAAAGTGTGCAGATCATGCAAGATACGGAAGAGGAAATGCAACAAGGCCATTCCCAAGTGCTCATCGTGTTCGAGGTAACCTGATAATAGACCGTCTCGCCCAATGCAGCCAATCTATTTCAACAAATAGGAGGAACCTCTCACGCCAATACGACTTGGAGACCGATATTCTAGACATCAACAACAACTACCACAACGATAGCCAACCAAATAATGCACAGTCAATCGAGTATTCAACCATATTATTCCTCGACCCCGAACTATTTGCCCATGGCCCCGTGGAACTCCATCAAACCAACAAGTACGCACCTCCACCGCATATTCTCCAGCTACTAGGAGACACAGACGCCAAATTCTTCACGCACATACACCCATGGATGCCTATCATATCCAAAAAGCGATTCTACGAACACTATCTGACGTCTCCCATCCATTCTACACCGGAAATTGTCCTCCTCCTGCTACTCGCCATCAAGCTCATCACGAATCTCCCTCTCCGCAATCCGCGGACGGAATTGTACCATGCCGTCAAGCATTTCCATCTTCAAGTAGAGGGTTCCAGCACCCTTTCGATCCAGACCTTGCAAGCCGGGGTTCTGCTGGCTCTGTACGAGCTGGGCCATGGCATCTATCCCGCTGCGATTTTGGGCATTGGTGCTTGCCCGCGATATGCGCATGCCATGGGGGTGAGTGTTGGTCGGACCGTGGTGGGTGCGAGGAAAGTCTTGACGTTGGTTGAGGTCGAGGAGAGGAGGAGAGTGTGGTGGGCTATTGTGATTTTTGGACCGGTCTGGCCTTCTCTGTCATAAACCTGTAGAGTATGAACTGATTCTGAAAGATAGTTCCGTAAACATCGGCTGCCCCGGGCGGCCCTTTGTGACCAAGTCGCCAAACTTGAATGACCTTTTACCAGCAGATGACGCAGCGTGGGATGAGGGGGTATCTTCTTTTGAGTCCTTTGCTTCAATAGTCACTTAGTTGAAGCTTCCAATGCTGACATTAACAGATTGTCCGACCAGAAGACTCTTTCCCGCTATTCGACACCCATGACCAGCCACATGAGCAAATTCGCGCTCTTGTGTCAGGCCGCGATGCTGCTGGGCCAGGTCTTGCAGCATGTCTCTTCTTCTCTCCCTAGCAACTCCGGCAATAGGTCTGAGAATGCAGAGGTAAACGACGACATCCGGATCCAACTAGACCGCACGCTCCAATCCATCCTTGCAGCTGCGCTGGACGTGGACTCGCCGGACTACGATCAAATAGCGTTTGTTTACAGGTGTTTGTCCTCGTTAGTTATGTCATAAGTTTCTCTGCGTTAACAGCATGATTACAGCGCTCTCCTCGCCCTTCACGCACCGTGGCTTTCCACATCGTCCACCAACACCGTACGCACTACCCGCGCGAGACAAGTCATCGAGCAAATCACTCTCCGCATAGAAACGAACCTAATCGAGAAACTATGCTTCCTCGGCCGCGATCCAGAGGATCTTTCGCCATGGGGGATCTTCTTTGCGTACCGGGTGTGCGTGGACCGCATATCTTCGTCGTCGTCGCCTCCCGAGTCTGAGAGCGGCTTTTGGGACGATTGGTTGTAGGTGGAAAGTAGCCGGTATGTTTTGTTTATCATTCATCTACGAATAGTCTACTGATGGCTTGTGAACCGTGGTGTGGTCGCTGTGTACGTCCAACTCCTCGAGGCGCGGGAAGCGATGACGCTGAGGGTGTAGTTGGTTAGGGCTAGGGCTAGGGCTAACTACCATTATCATTGTTGGCCTCTCCAAAACTCTTGTATTGTAACAGTTTTGGGAGCCATGTGTTGAGATTACACAATCAGCGAGCTAATGCAGTGCAGACACGTAATTATCCGAGCAATAAAGCAGGACTGCGTTGAAACTTAAGAGTAACTTGTTCTCTCCAGCCTGATTAGCCCGGACTAACGTCATGCATGGCGCACGCTAGGGAGTTCTACGTTACAGTCAAGAGGCGGGGTAGGAAGGAAAGAGAAAGAAGAAATAAATCTATTATCAATGCACAATAAGAATAAGAATAAGATCAAGGAGCAAAACCTCCAGCATGAGATGGGTATCTCTAAGAAACGAAGAACTCAAAACGCCACAAAATGGCTCAGGCTTGAACAAAGGAAAAATAGGTATATATAGTAAAACGATGAGCCGTAACCATGCAAATGCAAATGCAATGAAGCCGGTCCTGTAGTATGATTCTTTTTAAAATGATTGTCTACACGGTAGACTGTCGTCGAGATGAATTGCGAGAGGGTCGCAAGATCGATTCGCAGTTTGCATCAAACCGCATATCCCACAAGCGAATGCTGTTCATCAGTTTTTCGGTATCTTGCAATTTTCGGTCGCGTCCAAAGATGGACTCGACAAACTCGCAGCCGGCATTGCGGCCCATGGATACGGGGGCGCCTCGGCCGCTTTCACGTTTGGCGGCCTTCCACATGAAGTGCTCGCAATCCTTCAGCAGCACTTTGAAGCGCGTCCACAGCCGATCGCCACTGTCGAGGAAATCTTCGAGCAGCTCGCGGGACTCCGGGCGGCGCACACGATCGATACACTCATCGGCTCGCTTGACCTTGCCGGCCAGTTTGATTAGGAGCAGCCATAGCTCGCCGGCCACGTCGGCCATCGGGGTCGAGGCGCCATGGTAGTAAACAGTCCAGTCGTAGATCCACTTTCCCAGCGAGTTGGCGTCAAAGACACTCCCGAGAAGCATGATTGGAGCCTCGGTCGGATCCCAGTTCTTGATGGAGTAGCCGCTGGGGATACCGGCCTCGGCGGCCTCGGCCTCGGTGGCTTTGCGGGGAGACTTGGGCGGCGGCACGCTCACCTTGGGCTTGGGAGGCGTTGTTCGGGTGGAAGTGGACGCACGACGGGCTCGGGAGCGTTTCACGTCTTCTTCATAGATGGGGGGAGGAACCTGGGCAGAAGCAAAAGAGTGAGGATCAGTTTTGCGGTACGAATAAGGTCGCTGGAAGCGGACGCTTTTAGGCTCGCGGCAGATGTAGGCCGGCTCATCGTCAGCGTCGTCAACCACATCAATAATGATAGGTCGTTTCGGCATACGCGAGGGACGGATGTAATCGTAACCAAAACCAAAGCCAGGATCCGGCATGGAAGCACGGTGTTTCCTCTTGTTGTGACCAAAAGACGCACTTACATTGTCGTGCTTGTTATTGCTGCTGCTGGTGTTATTGATGTTGATGTTGCGGGACGAGGCATATTCTGGCACAGGATCGTGGTAGTGGGCGTAGGCCGAGTACCATCCGGACTCCCTGGGCGATGCATAGCTGGCTTTGCGCGAGTGACGCCTGGCGGGGTTGCGCGGCGAGGCATTGGCGTGCGGCGAGGCGTAGAAGGACTGGTAGTAGGGCGATGCTGGAGGCGAGGTGGTGTAGTCGTATGCAGGCCAGCCGCGCGGAGGACTGGAGTGGTGATACATTATGGTATGGGAGGCGCAAGCATGAACTCGGAAATCAACAATGCAAACAAAAACAAACGCTCAAAGAGAAAAAGAAAAGAAAACAGGTATATTGTACAGGATATCTAGCGAGACTCAGATCCAAACAAACAGCAATGATGGGGTAGGACCGTCACCGGGGTATGGGTTTCGGTCGGGGAGAGGAGAGGAGAGAGGCGTGTCTTGACAGCACGGGCATTTGAGCGTTGGGGCAGGCAAACTTGGGCGTGGAAGAAGCTGGATCGCGGGAGAAGGAGCCAGAACAGTCGCGAGGATGTTGAACTGGCCGTCCGTTCAAGCGTGCTGAGTCGAGATGCGCAGTTGTTGTGGTGGTGGTGGTGGTGGTAAAAGCCCGTGGCTGGGTGAGAAGAAGAAGAGAGCGAAGGACGGACGGGGCCGTTGGGTTTTATTTGCCTGCAAGGAACACGCGTACCGTCACAAAACGGTAACATGGTAATCTATCCTTTCAGCCCAAGATGTGATTCTCCTCTCTCTCTCTCTCTCTCTCTCTTACGCGCCGAATCAACGTCGCTTTTGGCCCTCGCATTCTTCCTTGCACTGATCCATTCATTCCACATGGACTGAGCCTACGCAGAGTCATTCCCAGGAGGCTGAAAAGAGTTCTATCTATTTCCACTGCTGTCTACATATGTTCTTTCTCGCTCGGAATCTCGCTTAGAGCACGTACCAGGTGAAAAATTTCTTCTCATCGCACAGATCAGCCATAGTTACTATCTAGTTAGTAGCGCTGGTATTCTAACTCGTTAGTTATCTACGTAGTTAGTTAAGTTATAACTGCCATATTATTAATATGCTCCCGTGTCTCGCCTCCAGGCCACGGAGTAACTATTATTCTCTTTGGACTCTTATTTCGATAGTCGCGAGGCTGTGCTACGTCGCCTCCCCCTTGAACCCCCGTTGGATTTACTTGATTTGTATAGAGCATGTAGACTGAAACCCCAAAAAGAAAGGAGAGCCGGCTGTCGGGACTTAACCAGAAGAAATGACTGTTTCATGACTTTCAGCCTGCCTGCGAGATTGACTCTGACTCACATGCAAGATCTCATTCTCACTCTGCTGGCGGTCACAGCCAGACAGAATCGAGAAGATGAATCCAAATTCGCCATTCGTCAGCATTTCCGCTCGCCGGCCAATCAATCTGAGCAGCAGAGTCGACAGTCGGGCTTGCTGCGACGGGCTAAAAGCGTAGGCAGCCCCCATTACTGAGGCAGCAGGCCAATGGCAGCCCGGCATTAGGCGCGCATGTATGTCCGTCACATCTTTTTCCTCCCCTATTCTTTTCTATATTCAGCTGAGCGTCGTGACTGCGCTGCAGCGTCGATCGTGCACGTTTTGTTCTATTTCCTACTCCGGCGCGCGCCGTTTGTTTGGTATGCAACTAACTTCCCGGCGAGCCGCCCGGGAAGTTTCATCCATGACCCAAATTCTGGCTCTACGTCCTCTCCTACCAGTCCTGAATGTACAGGTACAGAGCACGCTGAACTGTCGTGGCTGTGGCGTTGGGCGCTGCAAAGCTCACCCTGCCTGACCGCCTCGCGACAGTCGTTGAACTCTATCTGAATCTATCGTGCAGATGCGCCATTCTTTGCATTACTCGTGTCCTCTCATACTCATCATCTTCTTAATCTCTCTCGTCAACTCACCGACTATTCGCGTAATTGTGCGCCTGTTTAACTTTAACATGGTCCATAGCGAGTCAGACAGATGAATGGAGGATTATCCATATTGGGCACGAACCGAACGTTCCTGCTCGGTTAGGGTTAGGGTTGTCTCGTGACACGCCCGAAAAGGAAAAAACTACCATCTTCCCTGTTAATAATGTTAATATCTTAACATCCCTTACCTCTTGTTACTATCTGCTGCATTTTTAATTTCATTTTCAAGTTCGAATTTCGAATGTGCGTCTGGACTGTGCGAGTCCGGTGGGCTCTCATGCATGCTTGTTTGTATGCATCGTAAATACTAAACCATGCATAAGCATCCATTGGCCTCTAGCCTGCATATTCGTTATCCATAAAAGCAAGGCTTTTGGATATACAATATTCACAAAGGGTCTGCCTGCTTCTGTAGACGTGCATACATAGGGCCGCCATGAAAAACCGGTTTGTGATGTCAATTTCGGCCTTCTAGCGTGATCTAGCCTGGTATTAAGTAGTAGTGCTAACCATAATCCTAGAGACCGCTGAAGGGCCTTCTAACGCTTAATATATTTAATCTAATTTACCCCTCCGTGCTGCCTGATCAAAGGCTCAGCCCGTCTCGTCGTACCGTTTTCACCATCAGAAATGGTTAAATGGCTGCAGCCTACGTATTTAGGTCGCTGGTGGCTCAAGCATATTGAAATATATCAGCATCAGAATTGATCTGTATATGTATTACATGTTACAATACTGGAATTCTCCCTGTTGGGCGTTCATGCAGCACACTCGACATTAGGCTGTCATGCTTCAGCGCAAAACCGCAGTTATCAACGTTCAATGCCTTATCGTATTTCCAAACGGTAACGGCGTAGGAGAATAAATATATTTAGGACATGTATATGTATATATTTTCCTAAACAGGAAGGACCTACATTCTATTCTAGATAGACAGTCCAGGCTTGTACTGCGTCAAAACCTGCACAATCTCCCCCCAAGCCCTCTTCTGCAGCCTCTCCCACTCCTCGGCCGTCAGTCCAGGCGACAAATCGTCGAACCGATCATTCATCCACATCCTCCCATTCGCTTCCTCGCCCAGCGTCAACCCGGACACGAGCACCCGACTCCCCTGCTCCGCCGTCCTGGCAACCACCGCATTGAAAAACTTCATTGATAAGCGCAAGCCAAACGAGAAATGCCGGCCTAGATCTGTCTTGGTCTGGTTCGGACAGCACGCTAGGAGGATTGGTGTAGAACCGGAAGAAGATCCAGGCAATTTGCCCTGGCTCCCACCGAGAGACTCTACCAGTCCCTGGAGCACAAACATGAGCAGCAGCTTGGGCTCGCAGTACCCGGATTCCATAGTCCAGCGATCCGCACGATTAAAGTATTCTAGAACCTTTAGATCTCCAGCAGCAGGAGCAGCAGCAGGAGTATCCGGCTCCAGCATAGGCGCAAGCTGCTGGCTAGTCACATTGCAGTAGCCGCACGACCCAACGAACTCGAGTATACTTCCTGGCGTCCGCTTAAGCAGCGGTAGCAACTCGATAGCTAGCAGGGCAGCAGACAGGACATTAACTTTGAGCGCCATCTCCCAGCTGCCCGGGACGCCTTTCTCGGTTGTCGTTTCGTACGCTGGCATCGCGACGCCCGCGCTGAGCAGGACGCAGTCTAGCGTCGGCGTGGAGGCTTTGACTGCGTCGGCGAAGGCGCACACAGAGCGGAAAGAAGCGTATTCAATCTCGAAAATATCAATGCGTGCCCTATCCAGGGTCGGCACTTGTGCGAGAATCTTGTCTCGTGTGGCTTCGCCTTTGGCTATTGTGCGAGTGCCCAGGATGAGTCTTTGCGGGTTGCGAGCGGCGATTTTCAGGGCGGCTTGGTAGCCCTGGGATTGTTGGATCAATTTAAAAAAAAAATAAAATAAAATAAATAATTCGAAGAGAAGAAATTAACTTACAACTCCCGTGTTACATCCAGTCACAAGCACGGTTTTCCCATCGAATGTTTTGCTGGTTTCGGCTGGCGGGTTGCGAGCGCCGCGAAACATGTATAAGGGCGAGACTTTTGCATGGGGGTCGTTGAATTGTACCATTGTGACGAGCCTTATATATAAGTGAGGAAGGAGGAAATGTGTATATTAGTGAAGAATACAAGACTCCAAAGTCTTTGGTGGATTTGAGTCCTTTTGTTCGTCCTTCGGTGATTCGGTGATTCGCATTCGGTGTTCTGTTCGGTGTTGGTCTGGTCTACGAGGACATAAGACAAATTCAAGGTTGATGATCTATGGAAGTGCCGAATATGTCTAGTACAAGATCTCTGACTCTAGATCATTGACCAGGTAAGTATACAGCATACAGCATACAGCATATCGGTATATCGGTATATATGTATACGGGTTATGTTAGGTTAGGGCTAGAACTGCCTGCTAGGCATACATAAAGAAAGAGTGTATAATACACCACGACGATCTATCATGACTTATAGTATTATATCTTCACAGTAAATATAAAAGAACATAAATTGAATCGAGACATGCTATTCTATAGCCCGCTGATCAATCCAGCTGTTCCTGCGACGGGCGGTTGACTATCATGAAATATAACATATCCTGCTCAATTAGTACTTCCATTCAAGCATATAAATATATACTTCTTGGAAAATCTTCTTCGCGCCTGATAGCTAGTACCAAGAGCATGTTCAAGGCAGTCCCTGAAAAGCCTCCATTGCTATTTTTGCTTGGATATTTGTATTTTGTGTTCGATGTGATTCTCGGTATGGAGATGAGAGAGAGCTTCCTGAGTTCAGGCTGAGGTGTCCGCTCTTTATATACATCGTATTAAATGGAAAAAGTAAGTATGCAGATGCACCCAGTCAGTATCGCCACGGGATCACCGCTGCTCGCCGGATGGTTTGGATCCGCGTAGCTAGAGAGTGAAACTCCTCGACAAAGATAGTTTAAGATGCGAGACCGATGCCAGACCCCACGCCTCGAGAGATCCTTCTACCAAGACCGCCTTTTTGATCTGTGCTGGATTTTTTTCTCCCGAAAGGCGGCTGGCAGGAGCATGGTATCATAGGTGGTATACCGGGAGAATCTTTTAGTGCAGTCCTATCTTACTGTTAGAAGCGATAAACGTTGATCATTATACCGACTATATACTAATATATACTATGATATCATTGATATTGACAATGCCTGCAACTCCACACCCATACATATCCGTAAATATTGACTAGAAGAGAAGAGAGAGAAAGGGAAAAAAAGAAAAAAGAAAAAGAAAATCTAGACAACTATATACTCCCCATCTACCCCCTCCGCTTCAATAATGCTCTGCCATCTGAACCCATGGGCATCTGGAGGACTGGGCCCGGATACGAACCCCTGAGCAGAAGATAGTGAAACATCTCGTGTTTGGGCACGCATGTTCGAGACGGGACTGCCCGAGTACCCATGATTCATATAAAGATCCTGGTAATGGTGTTGAGGATGAGGATGAGGATGAGGATGATATGGCATAGAATATCGATTTTGGCTGCTCACGGCTGGGTTGCGCGCCCATATTTTCTCGAGTAATTCGAGACATGAGATGTTGTTGTAAAAACCAGAGTCCTTCTGGATGTCCTTGCAACGATTTCGAATCGCTGCGCGGTGCTCTTCATAGACGCATTCCGAGCCTGTGATGAATAGTGGCCAGAGAAGGTACACATCTGATTCGACTGCGGCAATGTAATGCATTGCCGTAATCACGAATGTCTGAATGCGTGTGTGGGTCGATGGGATATCTGGATGCGCGACGCGTTCGGTGTAGAGCAAGGCCGAATACCGGAATGCTTCGGAGATGTTGGAAAGATCAGCCAGATTATTTGATGAGACAGTCAAAGTTGGCGCTGTCGGGGAAGATCCCATGGTGGATCCGGAAGTCCCTGAGGATGAAAGAGAGTCGTTTGAGTTGGGGGATGATTGGAAAGGGAGGTTATTCACGTCGTAGCCACTGGCTAACAGGGTCGTCGGATCGAGTCGCCAGCTTTCTAGCTGTTGGCGGATCGAGTGCCATTCCGTCCAGAATTCTGTTGTATCTCCGCTGTGCGCCGTTTGAGGGCTCTCATACGACGAGGGTGCATACGCTGTGTGGATTCCGCTGGGAACAGCATGATAGTGGGATAACGACGGAGGCACAATAGGCATGGAAACCGGCATATCGATGTTATACGAAGGATCAACCGGGCGATTCTGGCTCAATACATTCAAGCGGCCCAGCCGTGCCATGATTTTGAACAGCCGACCGTCGCAACCGGCCAGATTCTCCAAGGCCCATTCTTCATCAGACAAACAGGTCTTGTCGAGATACAGGCCTTGCAACTGGCCTTCGCGGTTATTGATGGTGGCCGTCATGGCGTCAAACCATGTAAACATCCTCGTGCACCACTTGGCTTCCTCAGATTCGGCCATGTTGTTGCGATGTCTCATGGCTAGAAGTTTCCGGACGCCGGCAAATTGTGTCTGAAACTGAGCAACGCCGGTTTCACACACGTGAAACAGGCAGAGAACCAACAGGGACGCCAGCACCGAGTCACTATGTCGCTTCGAGGGATCTGCAAGTAGCGAGTTGAGCGATCTGATCGCCACGGATTTGTGATAGACTTCTTCGCGGTTCTCTGTCCCTAGATCCTTGATTCCATGTCGTTCCTGGAACGACGCATCGGTGAGCGCTCGGTGTGCCATGGATGACTTTCGAGCCTGCTCCGTTCTTTCGGTGGAGAGAATCTTTTCTTCTCGTCTTTGCCGTATGTTACTCGCCGACAGCGCTGCAATGGCATGCTGTAACGTCTCGCTATGATGTGCCAGTCGCAGAATCCGTGTGCGGTATGGATTGCTGGGCCGGTCAAAGGCAACTATCACGGGGGCAATCACCTCTGCGAAGTAGCTAATCAAATACCGCATTCGCGGTGTCCGGCCGACGGACTGTTCCAGGAGCATGTCTGGCAGCGAATTTGCAAAAGGACTCTGGGTAAAGTGCCACGAAGTCTGTGTCTGCCTGTACGAAGCCACTGGATATCGATGATGAGGATGATGATCCTCATAGACGAGCGACAGAAGATGCTCTTCTTCCAGCTCGTTTTCATGTTTGATTTGAGAAGACGAACACCGGTGACTTGCCACGGCAGGGGGCAGCGTATAGAACCCGGTTTGATAGTCGGGCTGGTGATATTCAGGGGCATAAGGAATACTGCTAGAGCCAGGATACGAGGAAGTCGATGTCGCGGTTAAAGGAACGGCCCAGGCTGAACTCGGAACGTCCGGCGACGTATGCTGAGGACTCAACTCGGCCGCGGGGAAGACATCTGCGGGGAATTGTATAGCTGCCGGTCCATGATACACAACGCCGTGGTCATTGACCTGCTGGAAGGTGTCTAGTGCCAATGGAGGCTGAGAAACCCGCGGCGGCCAGTGTACTGGCTGGTGGTAGGTCTCAACGGGCGAGGAAGTGACGGCAAACGGATCGGTCTCGGTCTCGGACGGGGTGACGATGGACGGCGAGCCTGTGGCAGATCTCTTGCGGCGAGCAGGAGGATGGTCGAGTTGCTTGCGCGCCTTGAGCGCAGATTTGGGCTGGCTGGCGGTGCCGTCTGAGACCGGCAGCGACAGGCCTCGCAGCTTCCCTCGGCTGGCCACGCCCACGCCCCAGGTCAGCGTGGTTTTGTATCCGGCGCAGTCTCTGCCCTGGTCGAGGCACTGGCTGCAGTACGGACGGCGGCGGTCGCACTTCAGGCCGGACGCTGCGCAGGTGAAGCAATCGTCGGCTGCACCGCCGGCGGCCGTCGTTCTCTTGCGTCTCTTGCGAGGAGCGGCGGATGCCGTCGAGCGGTGCTGGGCGGCGGCTGGAGGGTCAGCGTCCCCCGACATGGCGCGTTACTTTGGCATGCAATTGAGGAGACTGTGAGGAAGAGAGAGACCAGGAAAAAGAGGGAGCGAGCGAGCGAAGAAGAGTGGGACGAAACGGCAGAGGGTGGAATTGCGGAGACTGCGCAGATAGCCAGCAGCACACTAGAAGACGGCCAGAAGCCTGCCAGAGATAACTAACTACACGAGCGCACGGAATCTTTCCTAGTTCTACTTTCTAATTTATCCTGCATTGCGCTAGGCCGCCAGCCAGGCCGATGCCAGCCGGCGGCCATGCTCATGCTCATGCGGTGCTGTTCGCTGTCGTCCTCGGTACGGGCGAAACCGCCATACGCGCAGTTATTGCATGCCAGCACGCCGATTTGTGGCTCCAGCACGTAGTCTGTAGTGCTAGTAGATGCCGTGCTATGCTATGCTATGCATGCTATGCATGCTCTGCTCTGTTCTGCTCTGCTCTGCTGTATGCGATGTAGATAGAGTGCGTGCCAGGGTCGGTTCTAACCAGCAGATTGAATCTTTCTGCCGGCGCTCGTGGGCCGCGTCCAACCTTCATCAGTGCGCACGCCACGGCCCCGGGGAGAAGACAAGACTTTTTATGCCTCGTTATACATCTAGAGCATGCATTGAATAACAACCTTCTGCATTTCCCTCTGCCCTAGTCCTGACTCCCTCGGCCATGGCTGTCCAGCGCCCCCGGCGGCGGTTGCGCTCGCTGTGCTTCCTGCTGGCCGCGCTCTTCTTCATCATCTTCTCCATCTACATCTACGGCAAGCCGTCGTCCAGCAACCGCTTCTACGACGCCCACTACACCGAGTCCCCTGTCGACCCCTTCCGCGGCCGCCAGCTCGCCTTCTGGACTGCGTTCCGCGACATCCTCGACCGCCATGCCCCCGATTGCCCGTCGCCCGAAATCACCGGGTTCGCCAACCCGACCCCCTTCAATGCCCTCGAGTCCAGTCCGCGTCCGGACCTCATCGTGCTCCCTGCTGCCCATCGCGAGACCATGAAGTCGGCGCACGTCGCGTTCGTCGACGAAATCCGCTCCGCCAAATCGGTCAAGCCCATCCACACCCCCGGGTCGCGAGGCTTGGTGTCCATGGCGGGCGGCCCCTACTTCCCGCTGTTCCTGGCGCAGCTACGCATGCTCCGTCGCAGCAACTCAAACCTGCCGGTCGAGGTCTTCCTGAGGGATTCGAGCGAGTACGAGAATCACCTGTGCGAAAAAGTCCTGCCTCAATACAACGCCAAATGCGTGGTCTTGTCCGCGCTGCTGGGATCCACGAAACACAAGGGCGTGGAGATCGAGCACTACCAGTTCCGCACCTTTGCCGTGCTGTTCTCGTCCTTCGAGGAAGTCGTCTGGATGGATGCCGATTGCTTCCCACTGTATCGAGTGGAGGACCTGTTGGATTCAGAGCCCTTCGCTTCCACGGGCTTGGTAACGTGGCCCGACTTCTCGGCTTCTACTACCTCCCAGCTCTTCTATGAGATCTCGCAGCAAGACATCCCCCCCATGACTCTGCGCGCCGCCACCAAGACGGGCGTGTTTCTCATCTCCAAGAAAAAGCATTTTCTGACCCTTCTTCTCGCGGCCTACTACAACTATCACGGCCCGTCTCATTACTTTGCCCTGCTGTTGCAGGGTGCCTCCGGACAGGGAGACAAGGAGACTTTTCTTCAAGCAGCATTGGCCTTGAAAGAGCCCGTCTACCCAGTCAGTGAACGGGTTGGCGCTTTGGGACATGTCGTTGATGGCGGCGAGATGGCTATCTCTGCGGTAGCCCAGGCCGACCCCATTGAAGATTTCACCTTGACCAAGGAAGGGAAATGGCGAGTGCAAGACCCCGCGGCGGGGAAAGCGCCTCGTGTGTTTTTCATCCATGCAAGCCATCCCAAGTTCGATGCCAGCGACAATATCTTTGGATATCAGTGGGACGGCAGCGTCCCGGCCTCCATGCCCCCCCCTACCGCGGGCCGACTATGGACCGATAACGCGGATGTCATCAGGAGGTTCGGCTATGATGCCGAGAAGGCGTATTGGGAAGAGGTCAAATGGGTTGCGTGCAACTACGAGACATCGCTTCATGCATGGGCCGCTAAGCATGGAGTATGCGACAATATTCAGGGGCATTGGCGGAATGTCTTTGAGAATGCTCATGACGACGATCTTCAATTTACTGACAATTAGACGGCGTCCCACTGATTATTAATGTTTTGATGACTGACGAACATATATCATACATTTCTTGTACACTAATAGTTATTAGACCACTAACATAAATGCATTTAATTATTTCTCTTTAGCAAGCCGGTCTATTTACCGCTCTTTTCCCGCAGCCTTTGCTCATCCTCCTTTTTCAGCTCAGCATCGATCTGTGCTCCTTTTGATGGGTTATTCCCATGAAGTTTGGCCTGGGGATCGACCCGATTAGCACGTCTGGCCACTTTCTTAAGAGTACACTCAAAGAAACATACCGGTAACGTCGGGTCCTTCTTACTCAGTTCCGCCTGCGGATTCACGGGTACCTCGTCCTTGCGTGTTCGTTGCTCTTCACGGCCGAGACGGTTGGCAATGGATCTTTCATCTTCTATACAAGACCCACCTGTGAGCGAGATGACAATACTCTTGTGGACGAGCAGAACGGTGTGTGGAAGGAAGAAATGAACTTACTGGAGTCGTTGGCGAGATGACTGCCCTGTTGGCCCTCCTTGTATCGCTCCCGGTCGTTGACTTCGGCCCTGGACTCGGTGCGTTGGTCTTTGGCTTCGTAGATCTGGCGCGATCCGACGTTGGAGGTGGCAGAGCCTGAGCCGGTGGATCTTGCGGCGGCCATTTTGGTTGTTGTATAGGTATAGGTATAGGTATAGGTATAGGTATATGTAGGGTATGTAGGAGTGGTGTGCAGGGAAGGGAGTGTTATTGAATGTATCAGCTTGGGAGACTGCAAGATGCACTTATATAGTTGTATCGCAAGGCCTGAGGCCGCGATGCAGCCTCAGGCTCAGAATGTCTGCTGTGACGATGAGGTGACCTCAGCGTGGGTCTGCCTGAGAAGTCGCTGAGGTCACTGACTTGACAGGCACGCCGCTTACTAAGGCTGTGTTGACATCAGAACTTCCATCTTTACATATTTCTCGTACGCTGTGATTGTTGCAATCCATAGTAATATGTGAGTATGTATAGTTAAGTTATTATGAGTAACTAGTTAACTAACTTAAGTTCTGTTCTGTCTGACATCATGAACCCCCCTCCCGGGATAGGGAATGTGCCCCTCCTCACCGCCCCCGATAAGATAGAAGTTTTTCAGTCTCATTTTTATGTTGTTGCGTGTTGATTCCTCAATTGCAACGGTGAAAACAGACGAAAAGAAAAGAAAAAACAAAATGGCCAAGCGCAAAAGCCTCAAGGACGCGGACAATGACGTCTCCATGTCTGATCGCCGAGACGACGACAGCGGCAGCGAGTCGGTATATATCTGCAGATTTTATTCGTAATTCAACTATTGTTTACTGTTTACTAACCTACCTCATGACAATACCACAGGACACAGAACTTATAAACGTCGAATTTGAATGGTTCGATCCGCAGCCCGAGGTGGATTTCCACGGCCTCAAGACTCTGCTGCGACAGCTTTTCGATACCGATGCGCAATTGTTCGATATCTCGGCGCTGGCGGATTTGATCCTGTCACAGCCTTTGCTTGGTTCGACGGTGAAAGTAGATGGGAAGGAGACGGATCCATATGCGTTTTTGTCCGTTCTGAATATCAGTGAGCACAAGGTAAACCCATCCAATGGAAGGGAAAAAGAAGGGGGGAAGAAAGTCTAATAAAATATACCAGGATAAACAAGTCATCAAAGACCTGACCAAATATTTGGCGCAAAAGGCGTCTTCAAACCCGTCCCTCGCCGCTCTGTCGCGACTGCTCTCCAACACCGACCAACCACCAGCCGTCGGCCTCATTCTGACCGAGCGCCTAATCAACATCCCCTCCGAAGTAGTCCCGCCAATGTACTCGATGCTCGTCGAGGAGATCGCCTGGGCGCTAGAGGAGAAAGAACCCTATAGTTTCACGCATTACCTGATTCTGTCCAAGACCTATGAAGAAGTGGAATCGAAACTAGACGCCGAAGAATCGCGGCCGCAGAAGAAGAAGAAAAAGACGGCGGGAAGTTCGAGTGACAGGTTTTATTTCCATCCAGAGGACGAAGTACTTGAGAAGCATACTTTGTGCCATGGCAAATTCGAGTATACGCATAAACAGGCGGAGGGTGCGTCGGATGCGAAGAGGGCCTTTCAAGATTTCGGCATTCAGCCGGCTGGGAGTTTGATGTTAATTGAAGGAGGGAAGTTTGACGATGCCGTTAAAGCGATTACGGATTACTTGAAGCCGCCGGTATAGACTTCTTGCTTCTCTGATAGTTTATAAGTAGTTGAGAAAAAAACAAAAAAAAAATAGATTCATTCATTCACACAACATATTATTTGTTGGCGCTTCAATGCTAGTTACTCCCATTGCGTTCCTTTCAGCCGTTGCATGAGATATTCGACCTCAACCACCTTGGTTATGGGAATGATAATGTTCTAGATCGATGTTAGCCAAGTAAAAAAAAAAAAAAAAGAAAAAAGAAAACCTCCAGTATAGTATATATCCAGAGGGGGGCCAAAAAAACTAACCTTGTACATATTCACAACAGCCTCCGAGTCAATCTTATTACGGTACTCCTCCAGCACCGGGTCACTGCCATACGTCTGCGCTTTCGTCTCGATCCGCTTCAGCACCAGCTGTTCCACCTTCATGTTTGTGATTGCCTCGTCGATGCCCTGGCGATCCCCGGCCTTGATCAACTGCACAAACTTGTCTGTTTCCTGCTGAAACTTCGACTCGGCCACAAACTTGCCAAAATGGATACGCCGCGAGAGCGCCTGTAACAAATTCACATCGGCCGATGCTGACGACCCGTAATTCTCCTGTGAAGCACCGCGGTCAACCCGATTCGTCGGGCAGACGGCGGGGATAATTTCTTCAATGTAGCGCTTCTTGATCGTTTCGTTTTCGTTCACGTCGTTTGCCCATAGGATTTGTGGGTATTGTAGTGGTTCCAGGATCGGGGTTTCGAGCGCTTGCGGGAAAAATGGGTGCTCGTCTGGTGACTCGTAGCGGCGTACGCGAGATTGTATCCTTTCTTGCTCTTGGAGGAGGTAGTCCATCAGACTCAGGTCGCTGCCTGGAATGGGCACGCCGCCGGGGACATAGATGGTTTTGTTATGGGGGAATTGCGCCCGCTCGATGAGGTGGAAGGTGATGGTGTCTTCGAGGCGACTGTGTTTATTGTCAATCTTTTCTTTTTGCCCTGTCACTTATGGATGGTGCAGCTCATCTGGATTGACAATATAACTCACATCAGCTGCGCGCGTATGTTGCTCAGGTCCAGAGCTTTGGAGCGGTCTGTGAGGTCGATTGCGGCATCCATGGTTGGGTCCAGATTGGGGGTAGGTAAATCGAACAAATCAGACAATTGGATAAACAGACAACTGAGTATAAAAATTGTAGCAAGCACGCAGGCAGGTATATTGTAGAATGATGATGTTCAGAGGAGAAAGTATGACTCCGACACATCTTTATAGCAAACCCCCCTCCGACTCCGGCGCTTGTGCTCCAGTCCGTCCAACATGCAGTTCCATGCTGCTCACGGCCAGACCACGTAGTTTATGACAAGATATAGATAAAGCGAGTCGGTAGTGAATAGTAGGTAGTCGAGATGCTCAGCGACATAGAAACTCGATTCGATATCGGTGCCTCAGGTTGAAAGCAGGAAGCATTCCTCTAGAATCTAGAATCTCGTCTAGGGCTGTATATCCTATAAACACTTGCATGTTCATACTCGTAGAATAGACCCCTGTAGTTAGTTTCTAACGTAGTATCGCTATGGCCAGCGCGTAGTTCTTCGACTAACCTGCTCGTGTGCTTGCCTCATTGTAGACATCTGTACAATACCGTATCATTTCAAAAGTAACCGCCTGTCCGCCGCAGAAACCAGCGTAATATTACACCCGTCGTGTAAATTGCTTTCGGCATCTCGGCCAAAAGGGCCCAATTTATTATTATTATTATTATTATCGACAAGCTCCGCCAGCAATCTTCACAACTCATCCATGATACAACCAACCGCCAAACACCCCCGTTCTCTTTGCGCCGAGGAACTCTAGGGGCTTCGGAGTATCCCCTACAGCTGTATCCTCCAGATGGAGGAATACCGGCACGATGAATACCCCCAGGGCCCGTGGGACCCAGATTCGGAAGATTCTCTTTTGGGCACTGGCTTGACGGTACATACTTGCAACTTTCTTTCTTTTTTTTTTCTTATTACTGGAGGGGGAAGTAGCTGCAGAAAAGAAGAACAGCGAGAGACTAACTCTTATGCTTCATTTTCGATAGACGCGCCACCTTGAAGCATTCGGCCGCAAAGTCACGTCTACAGCCAACCATTTCATGGGCCCCGCCTCCGATCCTCACTATCAACATGCCTTGACCGATATTCATCGTGAACTACGCCGGCCTGCTGTGCAGCGGCGGATGTTCTCCCTGACGCGGACAACCCCCACGGATCTGGTACGCTCGAAGTTGTCGACGGCAGAGATCCAGTCGAGAGCGCTCTCCTCGCTTCCGGAAGAGCTCCTTTTCAACATCCCCGAAGATAACAGCAGCTACTCTCTTTTCCAGGGCTTTCAAGCCTCTCTCCCCGAACCAGAACATGATCCCCACCACAAATCGCACCGCAGACGCGGCTCAAAGCACCAGAAACAGCTTGCCGACGCGGGTTCCGGCAAAACGCTGCCCTCTTCGAAAAGTGGGTTGAAGACGGAGCGAGAGCGATTGAACCATCGTCTGGAGATGATGGGTGTGCGGAAGAATATGTGCAGCGCAGAGATTCACGAGATAGACAACAAGATCGCCAATCTGAATAATATGCGGAAAATAGTTTTGGATCGTCTGGCGGGCTTGGAGGTGGACGAGGGCGAGCTGGAAACTCAAAGTAGGCTTTGCTTGATTCCCTCTTCTCGTGGCTACTTGGACTGTTTTTATACTGACTAGCTACCCGACAGTCGTCGAGTTGGATAATAAAATAGAGGATATGGAAGAAGACGAGGAAGAAGAGAAAGAAGAAAATATAGCTGCTGCCAAAGCCACGCCAGCATCCGATGCGAAGGAAGCTTCGGAAGACGCGGCTCTTGATGCGTCGTTCATGTCAGAATCCATCTATCAGAAGTTACCGACACCTTCACCGCGAAGTCGCAAAGTACGATCAATAAGTATGTAGTCACCCTTAAGAAGTCTTTAGGGCAGCGGGCTAATTAATAAAAACCCAATCTGTTTAGGGAAGAAATCTATGCCAATTCTACATGAACACTTTGCGCCTGGCACTGCAATAAAGGAAATACCTGCGCACAACGATATAATCACAGCCCTCGACTTTGACTATCCCTTTGGCACACTGGTTAGTGCGGCATTGGACGATACGGTTCGCGTGTGGGACCTCAATGCTGGAAGGTGTACTGGATTTCTGGAAGGCCACCATGCCTCTGTTCGATGCTTGCAGGTAGAGGACAACCTTGTCGCGACAGGTTCCATGGACGCATCCATTCGCATATGGGATCTCAGTCGAGCGCAGCCTGTCCCGCAAACCGATCGCATCAACAAAGCCGTGAGGGAAGATGCTGAAGATGGGGACAACGCCGAAGACGTAGCCACAGCACTGTCGCCATCGCACTTTGCATCGAACATGGTTGACTGCGAAGTATTTTCCTTAGAAGCCCACGTTGACGAGGTCACAGCCCTCCATTTCCGTGGAGACACTCTGATTTCCGGCTCAGCGGACAAGACTTTGCGACAGTGGGATCTTGTCAAGGGGCGGTGCGTGCAGACATTAGATGTCCTCTGGGCAGCAGCACAGGCATCGACGTCCGGATCAGCCAACTTGAGCAGCTCTCAATGGCGTCCGACGGGACGCTTACCGGACGCATCGGCGGATTTTGTCGGCGCTGTCCAATTCTTCGACGCTGCCTTGGCCTGTGGTACGGCTGATGGAATCATTCGATTATGGGACCTCCGTAGTGGCCAGGTGCATCGCAGTCTAGTCGGGCATACCGGGCCTATTACGTGCTTACAATTCGATGACGTGCATTTGGTTACTGGCAGTCTAGATCGAAGTATTCGGGTATGTTTTCTCTCCCTTTCCTCCCCCTTCCTCTCCCATGAATATGCTGACAGTCCGTTAGATATGGGATTTACGCACGGGGTCAATTCATGACGCCTTTGCGTACGACAACCCAATCACAAGCATGATGTTTGACACTCGCCGCATAGCGAGTGCAGCCGGCGAGAGCGTCGTCAAGGTCTACGACAAGACCGACGGCCACCACTGGGACTGCGGTGCAGGGGCAGCTGAGGACAGCGAGAGCGCAGCGACTGTCGAACGAGTGCGAGTGAAGGACGGCTATCTCGTTGAAGGCCGCAAGGATGGCACGGTTGGAGTCTGGACTTGCTAATTTCTAATCTGATAGACTGGTGGCCGTATATGTCGAATGTATATCTATCTAGCTTTTGTAACAACTGTGTCCTTTCATTTTATTCTTTTTCTTTGGGCACTCATGGAGGTGGACTGTGCATGTTTAAGAGAGCGGAGGGGTCTATTGTAGTACATAAGCTGGAATCAACATCTCATCCTTGTTTGCCGAATTGAAACAATAGTTAGTTGTTTATGCCTCAGGCAGCAATGCACTGGCCCACCACGCCCGACGCGGCAGACAACAAAAGTCCGCCGCCTCACGCGTCGACAGCATCGAGTTCATAACTACCTCGCCGTGATTGCCCTCGTCAACAGAAAAAGAGGCAGCAATTCCTGGGCAAAATAATTCAACCAAGGCACTATTGCGGTGCTTTTCTAACTACCA
The DNA here is from genome assembly GCF_001907595.1 of Talaromyces atroroseus. NCBI lineage: Eukaryota > Fungi > Ascomycota > Eurotiomycetes > Eurotiales > Trichocomaceae > Talaromyces > Talaromyces atroroseus. The sequence goes on from NW_017971442.1 coordinate 1,169,742, forward strand.
TCCACCTCGGTGTCGAAGTTTGGCCTCAAATCTCGGGGCATCAACCCTCAAGGCATCGCAGCCAATCAAATGATCAGATGAGAACTGGCGATATATCGTTCATTGTTTGCGGGCAATGCTGTGAACTGCATACATGAAACACGCTTGCGATCATCTCAACCTCGCAGTCATCTATCTGTACATAATCACGGACGGCCGCACCAGCATGCTTTTATTGGCCTGACCATTCGGCAATCCAATCCATTGTGAATAACCTATCCAACGACTGTCTTCTTTTCATGAGACTAGGTTATGAATTGAATACGCGCTTCCGTCATGCCTAAGCCGAATGCTCGTCGAGACCCCGCCTACAGTCCGTCGGGTGAGTGGCCTTTTTTTTTTTTTTTCTCTCCCCATCGGTTCTGGCCTTGCACACTAACAGCCTGCAAACAGGACGACGATATGCCCTGGACCCCGGTTCTCCAGTGCGACGCTCAAAGCGTCTGGAGGTAGGAAGTGCTTCTCCGTCGCCTTCCATAGTCCTGCGCGCCACCACCCCTGACGCCAGGCAACTTCATGAGACACTGCGTGCAGCGTCCGAAAGCCCTACAAAAGAAGGGCGTGACAGCAGAGCAAGGGAAAGCAGTATCCATTCTAGCATCACTCCCTCACCACCTGTTCAACGGACAATTTCAACAGCGTCTACTCCATCAGCCCCGTCTCTCAATCCTGCTATTGCCACAGAAAACGATGGTGATGCTCTAGAGCAGCAGAGTGATCGTGGGTTCTCGTTTTTTAGATATCCTCGTCTTTCGTCTATCGGGCTCGGCAGGAAGGCTGCTTCGCCTGCTGTGAGTTCTCCGCAGGCCGAGGATCCCTTTGATGGCGACTCGGTGATATCTTGGCAGCTGGAGCGCGAGTTGCATCGAGATAATCTACAGCGTACGCGGCCGGATGATTATCCCCGTGAGTCTGGCTCTGCGGAAGGTCGGAATATTAGGGCGCCTCCACGGCGGCTTTCTGGGCTCACGTGGACGAATGATACCACTCATAATACTGTGAACAATAACGAAGATGATGACGACGACGACGACGACGATGATGATGATGACAACGACAACGACGCAAAGTCAGAGACTCCAGAGATAAGAACTGCGGCTGCGAAGACGGTCATATCGACTGCTCACAACGAGTCTGTCGACGAGAGCGTGGCTGGAAGTGTGCGACCCTCTACTGCTGACCGGCCCGTGACTCCTATCGACAGACATCGCCGCCCACCTACATTTACAGTGCCGCCAACGGAGAAAGGTGAAACAAAGTGGCCTCTGTTAATTGCTACAGTTTTGACGGCGCTGGTTGTCGCATTATTAGCAGCTACGATGTTCTTTTTAAGAGATCATCTCGAGTACAATAATCCATTCATGCATCAGCCCAAACCCTATCCAACATTTAACAGCACCGACGACCGGCTCATCACGCAGCTATCGAATGAGGTTGATAAACTCGGCGTGCAGATTTCTTCTGTATCCCAAGACATTCATCGCCTATCCTATGAGCAGAGACAAATGGTCGATCAGGTAACAATTGTGAGCCCAGTACCTGCCGAACTCGAACCGAGAATCAACTTCCTCTCGCCAGGCCTAGGAACGCATGTCGACCCCTTACTCACAAGCCCCAGCATTGGTACTAGGAGAACTCTGCCTCGCCGTCTCTACGAGAGCCTCTCTGGCAACTATATGCCGCTACCCAATCCGCCGGAAGTCGCACTGGAAGCATGGGATGACATTGGCGATTGCTGGTGCAGCGCGCCAGGACAAGAGGGGCAAGCGCAACTCGCGCTTGAACTTGGACAGCGCGCGATCCTCGACGAGGTTGTTGTCGAACATATCCCGGCCAGTGCGTCCCTGGACCCGAGTGTTGCGCCTCGTGAAATGGAGCTGTGGGCACGCTTCAGACCTTTCCATGGGCAATACACCGGGCCGCCGCCGGCACCTCCTTCTAATGATGCTTCTAGCACCAAAAATTCTGGCTGGTTTGGTCTATTCCAGCCATCATCTTCTGTACCACCACCACCTTCTTTTACTTCCTCGCCATCGTCACTCTCCTCACTACTCGACGCAATTCTAAAGACGCTACGACAGGCGTACCCATCCGAAATGGAAAATGCATACTCAAACGACCGTCTTCTTGGACCGGCCTACTTCCGTCTCGGAAAATGGGAGTACGACCGAACGGGAGACGCGGTTCAGCATTTCGCGCTCAATGCGCTTATCGACTATCCGACTCTGCGGGTGGACAAGGTCGTGCTGCGGGTGAGCTCGAATTGGGGAGGGAATCATACGTGTTTGTATCGGGTGAAATTGCACGGGCATGTTTGATGCTATTTTTGTTTTTTGTTTTTTTTTTTCTTAAATTGTCGTTTGTTTCAGCGTGGAGTTTGGGTTTTCTTTCTTTGTCTGTTTTCTTTTTATGGGAATAGGATAGGGCTGCACAGACAGACAGTTCTTCTCCACCTTGAAATCTAATTACAAGACTATTAGTCCAAACCTAACGATGAACAGGTTCGTCTGACTCTACCAGTCTGGACCTAGTTAGTTATTGAACTATGAGCAGAGCATGAGCATGTCCAAGGGAAGTCTAATTTCTAATAAATGCACTTGCAACCCCTGCCGCGATACGCCGTGGACACCGGAGACTCTTGCGGCAGCCTAGGGTTATAGGGAAAGGGTCTAGAAGGCATGTTTCGTCCTTGCCATGACAACATTTTAAACAGAGCAGACTCGGAAGCTGGCGAGACTCAACTTTCTCAAGTGAACTAACTACACTACAGCTTAGTACGCATTAGCCCCAGCACCGGCTGTTTGAAGTTGACTCTAGGCTCCACGGTGACGGCCGACCGTTGAGCTTTGTTCAAGGGAGAGGGAAAAAGAAAAAGAAAAGAAAGAAAAGAATTTCTGGTCTAGTTTCGCTTTAGTAGCAAATTCAAACAAATAAACTTGAATAAAAGCGTAGGCTTGCAAGTCGCTGGTTGGTCTAGCATATCTAGAGACTAGTTCATCTTGACTCGCTTCGAATACGTAGATATAGCGATCAACAGGCCGTACTCCGTATTCAATTTTATATAATGCTTACTTCCGTACCCATGTGTGAAGATTTAATATCCAAGGATCACGACGAACTGCGCATTGAGATCGACACGACTGAGCTCAATTGTGAATTGGCGTGTGTATGCCAATGCACTGGATACGGAGCGCGTATTCCGTGTGTAATCGTATGACTAGGACGTGTAATTTAATATCGATCAATAAATATCAAGGCCTACCGAACGATTATTAATGCAGCAACTGACTAGCTAACTAGTTAGTTAACTTAGTTAGCTACACAGTATACAATATATTGATAGAACGTCGTATACGATGGTAGATGCAATATTTACTCCGTGGCAGACGTTACACGGATCGGTCCGTACCAAAACCATGGTTCGCGATAGTCGCCCGGGCTGCATTTGGCTGCTACTTACCTGGACAATTGAGCACAGGAAGTGTGTAAAAAATCGTTAATATAGTATCACTATATAATAAATAACACGATAATACTAGCGCAATACATAATTACGAGTGACTGGCAGACAGGCCACAGTGCCGTGTCCCGCTAACCGCTCTCGGCTAGCGGCGTACCCCTGGCGCTATCGGCTGCTATCTGAAGGTGCGCCGGAACCTAAAATTATTATTATTACGCTCGCTCTCTCCCCTGGCCGGCGCTGTGCCTGCCTCGCCTCGTTGCTTGGGAGTTGGAAAATATTATCAATATCGCCTTAGGCCACTCCGTATTATTCCTCCATCTGCTCTCACCACCACCAGGCTCGAGCCCGCCGAATGACCCTCTCTGTCCCGTTGTTGTCCTGCAACGCTTGACAGCTCGCTCAGACCACATCTGCTGCACCTTCCCACCGGACGGTCCGCTGGTTCTTGCGCGGTTGCTCCCGTGGATAAGGGGTCAACCACACAACTACACCAACCCTTCCTTTTCGCTTCCTTATGATATGACCCGAGCCCCTTCTTTGCGCCATACTCGACGTCCGGAGGAGATCGACTCGCTTACATCGTCTGTTGCATCGGAAGTCGTCCCGCAGTCATCATCTGGCTCCGGCCCACGGAGGTGCTTTGATTTCTGAGAAGAGAGAGAGAAAGAGACACAGAGAAGCTGGTCGACATGACCATTTCTCCACCGGGGTCGCCAACAGGCGCCACCCCGACTGCGCGGCCTATGAGTGCTATTATCCGTCCGCCCAGGAGCATGAGTCGCATGAGTATAGGAAGCAGGCCTGGAGGCAGCCGCGCATCGGACGAGGAGAGCAAGACGGCGGTCAAAGTCGGTACGTACGAAAAAAAACTAAAAAACACTGCACTAGAGCTGTATTCCGGGGTTGATTTCCTATTTGTATCTTTCTAAATACTAACTGGTTCTTCTTCCTAGCTGTGCGTGTGCGACCACCGTTACGACCAACCGATCCAGGCTACGAATTAATTCCACAGCGATTTCAGCGCTCCATGGTCCATGTGACGTCGCCTACCAGTCTGGCCGTGGACGTTCCCCAGGGGCGCAAGCTGTTTGTCTTCGATCGCGTTTTCCCAGAGACCACCGACCAGGAAGGAATATGGGAATACCTCAGTGACAGCGTCAACTCGTTTTTGCAGGGTTACAATGTTTCGATCCTTGCCTATGGCCAGTCTGGAGCTGGTAAATCATATACAATGGGAACGTCTGGACCCGGCGAACAGAATGATAACCATGCCATGGGTACGACTCTCCTTACGAGACCGGAGTGCATGCCCGTTTTTGCTAATGTTACCTCTTGTATAGGAATCATTCCCCGCGCGGCCCAGTTATTGTTTGAGAGGCTCGATGCCCCAAAACATAGTCGAACCCAGTCGTCCGGCCTTCGTACTCCCGCGAGATATTCAATAAGTTCTCCACACAGCTTCAACAGGTCTCCCCTGGAAAAAAACTGGCAGATGAAGGCCACTTACGTTGAAGTACGCCTCTTTCTCCTACAATTTCATTTGTTTAACCACCCCAACTGACGTGTAATAAAGATTTACAACGAACACCTACGAGATCTCCTTGTACCCGACTCCACACCTGTCGTGGATCGTAGCAATGTCACTATCCGCGAAGATGCCAAAGGCAGAATTATCTTGACTGGACTCCATCAGGTGGAGATCAACTGCTTTGAGGACCTGATCGGCGCGTTGAACTTTGGCTCGAGCATTCGCCAAACCGATGCGACTGCCATCAACGCCAAATCCTCGCGTTCACATGCCGTCTTCAGTTTGAATTTGGTCCAGCGCAAGTCGCCGGCCCCGGTGCTCTCTGCGAAAGAGAAGCGCATGTCTGTACCCCTGGAGGCTCTCACATCGTCCGACGCCGTAGTTACTGTGGACAGCAAACTTCACTTCGTCGATCTTGCCGGAAGTGAACGACTCAAGAATACAGGCGCCTCGGGCGAGAGGGCCAAAGAAGGTATCTCCATTAACGCCGGATTGGCCAGTCTCGGAAAAGTCATCTCGCAATTGTCTTCTCGACAGTCTGGTGCTCATGTATCGTATCGCGATTCGAAACTCACCCGTCTACTCCAGGACTCGCTCGGTGGAACTGCAATTACATACATGGTTGCCTGCGTTACTCCGGCCGAGTTTCATCTGAGTGAGACCCTAAACACCGTGCAGTACGCACAGCGAGCCAGAGCCATTCAGAGCAAGCCCCGCATCCAGCAAGTCACAGATGAAAGCGACAAACAAGCCGTCATTGAGCGTCTCAAGGCCGAAATCGCTTTTTTGCGCCAGCAGATCCGCAATTCCGAAGCCGGGGACAGGAAGAGCGTCGTCCTGCCTGAGCGAGGCGAACGTTCTAGCGACCGGGAAATGGAACTTCAGAATCATTTGTTAGATATGCAAGAAAGTTACACATCTCTAAGCCAACGTCACGCGAAGCTGATCTCAGAGATTAGCAAGGCTTCGGACCTTCATACTGAAGACCCGGATGAACTTGCGGCTGCTATTGAAAACAGTTCCGTCGAGAGACTGAAACGGTCTCACTCCTTTGCCGAATCTGTGGAGCAGGTTGTTCTCGAATATGAAAAGACCATTCAGAGCCTGGAGTCATCGCTATCAAATACTAGGTCCTCCCTATCTACCACAGAAAGCTCTCTGCTTGAACGAGAAAGCAAATGTGCATACATGGAGACTCTCAACGCACAGTTACAAGCGAGAGTACAGAAGTTGATGGAACGTGAGAGCAACACAGAACACTACCTCCACGATCTTGAATCCAAACTCGACGGTCAGTCGACTGGTGACGAGAGGAATTCCGCGCTTGTCAATGAGCTGCGCAAGGAAATTGCTCGGGCACGCGACAATGAGGCGGGCTGTGAAGACTACATTTCAACTCTCGAAGAACGCCTCGCCGAGGCTGATCAAGACATGGAGCTAATGCAACGTGAGATAAACAGACTAGAGCATGTCATTGACCGCCAGAGGAACCTAGGAAAGCTGGATAACCTTCTCTATGAACTGGACCACATTCAACAAAACGGTGCTAAATCTCAAGCTCGTGCAGCTGAACCTCTTCCCCCGGCCCACAGTAACAAGACAATGCGGACTCGTGGAAACACGCTTGATATTCTCACAGAAGCAGTGGAGACTGCTATCCCCGAGGGTGACGATGACGATTTGGCCGACGAGCTTACAGAAGCCGAGCCGTTCAAAGAGGTAGAAGAGTTGGAGACGCCTGTTGAAAAGGTCGATGCTGCAGACGAGGCATTCAAAACCGAAGAGCCTGCCAAAGACTTCGACCAGAGCCCTGCTCAGTCTGAATTTGTTGCTGAAAAACTAGACAATGTCACACAGGAACTGCTAGACCTTCGGGTACAACACGAGTCGACGCAGAACGAATACGATCTCCTTGCTGCGAAGTACGAAGAAGCGTTGCGGACTATGGCCGAAATGCAAGACCAGATCGACTTCAGTCGCCATGCTCCGGCGCCCTTGAATGCCGACACCCCTATTGACAGCCCCCGGTCGCAAAGTTTTTTAGACAACATGAAGACGCAGGAATCAAACCCTGGCGGACAACATTCATCTTCGCGATCGCTCTCTTCGGAGTTATCCTCGGTAGAGCAGTCGGGCATCTCGCAGGACACTTCTGATACTACAGTTATGTCTATACAGGAAGAAGAACCTCTGGAGAATGGCGTTCACGCGCAATCCGCAGATGAGATCAAGACTTTGCGACAGCTTCTACGGGAGCACGAGGAGGGTCTGAATCTCGTCGCCCAAAAGTATGCTCAATTGGAAGCCGAACACGACGACACTCTTGTTCTTGTGGAGCAGCTAAAGACAGACCTGCAGAAGTCTCGCACTCCTCAGTCCCCTACCACTCCTGTTTCAGGTGGATCATCAGTTATTCGCAGAATGACAAGCCAGAACCTAATGTCCACAGTGGATCGTGCTCATAGGTCTCTTGCTGCGTTGCGAAATATTGCCGCTGAAGAATTTGAACAGAGTCCGGAGACTATGCATAACTTTGAGCAGAATCTAAATGTAGCAATGCATGAACTTCATATTCGCATGGAGCGCATCCAAGCCTTGGAATCTGAGAATGCCAACGTCAAGAAAGAGATGGAAATGAAGGCTACAATCATCTCTGGATTGACCCGGGAACGATCGAGTTTGCAAGGTGCCAAGCCGATGGATATGGCAATGGTTTCTCAAATGCGCGACCAGATACTCCAGCAAGAGAACCAAATGAAGGAGATGCAGGAAGCCCACGACAGCCGAGAGCAAGAGCTGCTCGTCAAGATTGAGAAACTCAACGCGGAAATATCATCCCATTCCGAGTCACACGCTGTTGACACCAATAGCCTTTCGGAGGAGTCTCAGCTTCGTCTCACACAGCTTGAAACTGAACTTTCAGAATGGAAAGGCAGGCATGAAACTGCTATCATTTCGTTGGAAACATCCGAGCAAAAACTACGGGAAACCGCCGCTGAATTGTCGGCTGCCCTTGCTTCAGTTGACGCCCTTCAATCCCAACATGCCAGTTCCACGGAATCACTGGCGAGGGAGAAGGCCACCCTGTTGCAGGAAATCGAGGAGGAAAGAAAGAGACAAGAGTCGCAAGTCGCAAGCTTGCACACAGAAATTGATGAGCACAAGTCTATCATCTCAACTCATCTAGCCACGATTGCAAATCTCGAGGCATCTCATGCCGCTGTTCAAGATCAATTAACGCACTATATCTCCACCAAGGAGGCCAGTGATGCCACCGCGGCGGTCTACCAGTCAAGGATAGCTGAGCTTGAGGATCAATTAGACTCACACAGAGCTCTTGTTGACAGCCACGAGCAGGAACTGGCAACCTTGCGGGATGCTCATCAACAGCAGGTATCTGATTTGGAGAGCAAAATCGCAGCTGCAGACTCGGCCAAAGCTGCACACGATTCCTTGATCGAACAGCTGAATGCTCAGCATGAAGAAGCCCTGGTAGCTCTGAGATCCGATATGTCAGGCTCCAAGGATGACCTGACGGAGTTGCTGAAATCCATCTCCAAGGTACTAGAGACTGAAGTGACGCCCGTGACTATCTCCGATCAACTTGAAGACCTTGTGTCTGAAAAGCGTAGCTTGGAAAGCAAATACGCCGATCTGATCGATGCCAATGAGAGTCTTCTGAACCAGCTTGAAACCAAACGTGTTGCTGACGGCGAGCCAAAGGCTACAACTGTTGGACATGAATCGAAGGTCACGGAACTTGCAATCTTGGTTGCTACCCTCGAGGAACGGATTAAGGAGAAGGACGAACTTATCAAGAAAAAGGATGCCACAATTGAGGACATCACCGCTGAGAAACAGAAGAGCGTTCGCCTTGTTGAAGAACTGGAGGAGCAGATTACCAGCACTTTCGACCAGCACCACAATCGTCTCTCTGTCATGCAGAACGAACGCATGCAAGCCCTTGAAGATGCGAATGCCAAGGTTTCTAACCTTGAACGAGAAATTGAAACCTATCAAGTCCGTATTGAGCAGCTCGAGGTAAGATTATATCTGTCAGCCCTATTCTTTAATAAAGCAGATAAAAAAAAAAGAACTAACTTGTGAGACAGCTCCAGCTCAAGAACAACGGAAACGACCCTGCAATGGATCGCACCAATTCTCTCACCAATCTTCGCAAAAGTACTTCCAATACATCACTTCCATCTCCTCCACCGGCAATCCCTCTTCCACCTCTGCCCAATATTGCTTCCACTGCGTCTGGAAATACTACCAGCATGTCTCCGCCCAGCTCTCGTCATACTAGTCGGGAGTTGGTCAGCACTCAATTAATGGAGGACCAAGAAGCCCGCATTAAGACGATTGAGAAGCATCTTTATGCCGAGAAACAACTCACGGCCACCTTGGAAGAGGCGCTCGGGGATCTAGAGACTCAGAGCAACAAGATTAAAGCCGATATGGAAGGCTGGAAGAAGAAAGCCTGGCAACTAGAAGACGAGCTTCAGACCCTTCGAAAGGAGCGCAACTCTACCCGTCTCTCTCTGCAAGCTGTTGAGGAAGAGCGCAGTGCTCGCCGCGAAGCCGAAGCTGCTCGCGCTCAGCTGGAAGAGCGGATGAACGCCATCAACAGGAAGAAGAAGAAGAGTACCCTCAACTGTTTCTAAGCGAATGGTTATGGTTGTTCTCTTTGTATTCTTTCAGTATATCTGTAAAACTCCTGTACATTGAAAGAAAAAAAACAGAAAAGGGATTGTGACTATCCTTATTTTCCTTTGTCTTGTTTTCATTCTTACCAAGACCCATTCTCACATACCTTTCCTTCTTGTCATACCCCATCCCTTACGATATTTGTTTGTACGTACGAACGATACAGGCTCCCTTTCAAAGCCTGATGTACAATGCCCTTGTTATCGTCTTTATCCCCCTCTCTTCTTCTCTTCTTATTGAATGTATTTCTCTCTTCGCCCCGCCCTTTTTTTATACATACCATACCCCATTCGCCGTCCTCACATGTTCCAAAACCCTGTCACGAAATATTTCTTTTCCGCTTTCTTGCGTCTGTACTTAGTCTTTTTTTTTTTTTCCCTTGATTCTTACGCTCGCTTTCGTTTCTTGTCTATTTTCAATATTTTCGCCATTCTGCACAAATGACGACCATGGATGACGTTGGTGGGAGCAGTTGAATTTCTTTTTTGAACTTTGAATATTAGCATTCTAGCAATGCAAAATATAGATTATCTTTTTTATTAGTTCGTATGGTAAATCATCTACTTGATAAAGTCTTAAGTGTGAGTGCTATCGATAAGGTCGGGCCTTATCACATGACGTCGGGGACAACGCGTGCATCATGACAGGCTGGCTTTTGACTCCCTTTTTCCCCTTCAATGGGGCTAAAACACAAAAGTTTGAGAGTAGGGGGCAACAAAAGAGAAAAGGAAAAGATAATGGACAGATCCAACATCATCATCATCCACCCGGACCTCGGCATCGGCGGCGCCGAACGCCTCATCATCGACGTCGCTCTCGCGCTCCAAAACCGTGGCCACCAAGTCACCATCTACACATCGCACCGCGACAAATCGCACTGTTTTGAGGAAGCGCGGGATGGCACGCTTGATGTCCGGGTGCGCGGAAATACGCTCTTCCCGCCATTGCTATTTGGCAGGTTTCATTTGTTGATGGCTTCGTTGCGCCAGTTACATTTGACTGTTTCTGTGCTGGCGGAGATGGGACGGACGGGGAAAAAGATAGCTACCTCGAGTGGGCAAGAAAAATATCAGAATGACGTGTTTATTATCGACCAGTTACCGGCTTGTGTGCCCATACTGAAGAGCTTGGGCGAACGATATATGCGGACAGCAGGTGGTAAACAGCGGATACTGTTCTACTGCCATTTCCCGGATCAATTGCTCGCGCGGCGCAATGAAGGTAATCTGGCTTTGTGTCTGCTCAAGGAGGCTTATCGATACCCGCTGGATTGGTTTGAAGGGTGGGCGATGAGTGCTTCGGACAAGGTTGTTGCGAACTCGAGGTTTACGCGCGGGGTTGTCAGGCGTGTCTTTGGATCGGGCCGGTTGGGAGATGTCAAGGTTGTTTACCCGTGTGTTGATACGAAGGAGTCGTCGGCGCTTTCTTTTGAAAAGGAAGTTGTGAAGGAAGGGACTTTATGGGATGGGAAGAAGATTCTTCTGAGCATTAATCGGTTCGAGCGCAAAAAGGGTATTGATTTGGCGATTCGTGCGTATAATGGGCTTTCTAAGGAAGATCGGATAGGAACTCGTTTGGTAATTGCAGGTAAGCGCTCTACTACCGTCATTCGTGCCCCCCCCCCC